>NW_027251770.1:0-37319 GCF_044704955.1 Pristiophorus japonicus | reverse complement strand
CCCGTGACACTCTCCCCTCCCACCGGGACACTCTCCCCTCTCCCCGGGACACTCACGCCACACCTCGGGACACTCTCCCCTCCCCTCCCCCTGGGAAACTCTCCACTACCCTCGGGACAGTCTCCCCTCCCCTCCCCCCGGGACACTCTCCCCTCCCCTCGGGACACTCTCCCCTCCCCTCTCCTCGGGACACACTCCCCTACCCGCGGAGACACTCTCCCCTCCCCCCGGGACAGTCTCCCCTCCTCCCGGGACACTCTCCCCTCCCCTCCCCCCGGGACACTCTCCCCTCCCCTCGGGACACTCTCCCCTCCCCTCTCCTCGGGACACACTCCCCTACCCGCGGAGACACTCTCCCCTCCCCCCGGGACAGTCTCCCCTCCTCCCGGGACACTCTCCCCTCCCCTCTCCTCGGGACACTCTCCCCTCCCCCCGTGACACACTCCCCTCCCCCCGAGACACTCTCCCCTCCCCCCGAGACACTCTTCCCTCCCACCGAGACGCTCTCCCCTCCCCCCAAGACACTCTCCCCTCTCCCCGGGACACTCTCCCCTCTCACTCTCCCCTCCCCTCTCCTCGGGACACTCTCCCCTCCCCACCGAGACACACTCCCCTCCCCTCGGGACACTCTCCCCTCCACCCGAGACAGTCTCCCCTCCTCCCGGGACACTCTCCCCTCCCCCCGTGACACTCTCCCCTCCCCTCGGGACACTCTCCCCTCCCCTCTCCTCGGGACACACTTCCCTACCCGCGGAGACACTCTCCCCTCCCCCGGGACACTCTCTCCTCCCCCCGAGACACTCTTCCCTCCCACCGAGACACTCTCCCCTCCCCCCGTGACACTCTCCCCTCCCCCCGGGACACTCTCCCCTCTCCCCGGGACACTCACGCCACACCTCGGGACACTCTCCCCTCCCCTCCCCCCGGGACACTCTCCCCTCCCCTCGGGACACTCTCCCCTCCCCTCTCCTTGGGACACACTTCCCTACCCGCGGAGAAACTCTCCCCTCCCCCGGGACACTCTCTCCTCCCCCGAGACACTCTTCCCTCCCAGCGAGACTCTCTCCCCTCCCCCCGTGACACTCTCCCCTCCCCCCGGGACACTCTCCCCTCTCCCCGGGTCACTCACGCCACACCTCGGGACACTCTCCCCTCCCCTCCCCCCGGGACACTCTCCCCTCCCCTCGGGACACTCTCCACTCCCCTCTCCTCGGGACACACTCCCCTACCCGCGGAGACACTCTCCCCTCCCCCCGGGACAGTCTCCCCTCCTCCCGGGACACTCTCCCCTCCCCTCCCCCTGGCAAACTCTCCACTCCCCTCGGGACACTCTCCCCTCCCCTCCCCCCGGGACACTCTCCCCTCCCCTCGGGACACTCTCCCTTCCCCTCTCCTCGGGACACACTCCCCTACCCGCGGAGACACTCTCCCCTCCCCCGGGACACTCTCCCCTACCCCGAGACACTCTCCCCTCCCCCGAGACACTCTCCCTCCCCCCGTGACACTCTCCACTCCCCCGAGACACTCTCCCCTCCCCCCGAGACACTCTCCCCTCCCCCCGAGACACTCTTCCCTCCCACCGAGACACTCTTCCCTCCCCCCAAGACACTCTCCACTCCCACCGAGACACTCTCCACTCCCCCGAGACATTCTCTCCTCCCCCTGAGACACTCTCCCCTCCCCCGAGACACTCTCCCCTCCCCCCGAGACACTCTTCCCTCCCACCGAGACACTCTTCCCTCCCACCGAGACACTCTCCCCTCCCCCCAAGACACTCTCCACTCCCCCCGAGACACTCTCCCCTCCCACCGAGACACTCTCCCCTCCCACCGAGACACTCTCCCCTCCCCCCGAGACACTCTTCCCTCCCACCGAGACACTCTTCCCTCCCACCGAGACACTCTCCCCTCCCCCCAAGACACTCTCCACTCCCCCCGAGACACTCTCCCCTCCCACCGAGACACTCTCCCCTCCCCCCGAGACACTCTCCCCTCCCACCGAGACACTCTCCCCTCCCCCCGAGACACTCTTCCCTCCCCCCGAGACACTCTTCCCTCCCACCGAGACACTCTTCCCTCCCACCGAGACACTCTCCCCTCCCCCCGAGACACTCTTCCCTCCCACCGAGACACTCTCCACTCCCACCGAGACACTCTCCACTCCCCCGAGACATTCTCTCCTCCCCCTGAGACACTCTCCCCTCCCCCGAGACACTCTCCCTCCCCCCGTGACACTCTCCCCTCCCCCCGTGACACTCTCCCCTTCCCCCGGGACACTCTCCCCTCTCCCCGGGACTCTCACGCCACACCTCGGGACACTCACCCCTCCCCTCCCCCCGGGACACTCGCCCCTCTCCCCGGGACACTCTCCCCTCCCCCTGGGACACTCTCCCCTCCCCTCTCCTCGGTACACTCTCCCCTCCCCCCGTGACACTCTCCCCTCCCCCCGGGACACTCTCCCCTCTCCCCGGGACACTCACGCCACACCTCGGGATACTCTCCCCTCCCCTCCCCCCGTGACACTCTCCCCTCCCCCCGTGACACTCTCCCCTCTCCCCGGGACACTCACGCCACACCTCGGGACACTCTCCCCTCCCCTCCCCCTGGGAAACTCTCCACTCCCCTCGGGACACTCTCCCCTCCCCTCCCCCCGGGACACTCTCCCCTCCCCTCGGGACACTCTCCCCTCCCCTCTCCTCGGGACACACTCCCCTCCCCTCGGGACACTCTCCCCTCCCCTCTCCTCGGGACACACTCCCCTACCCGCGGAGACACTCTCCCCTCCCCTCCCCCTGGGAAACTCTCCACTCCCCCCGGGACACTCTCCCCTCCCCTCCCCCCGTGACACTCTCCCCTCCCCCCGGGACACTCTCCCCTCACCCCGGGACACTCACGCCACACCTCGGGACACTCTCCCCTCCCCTCCCCCCGGGACACTCTCCCCTCCCCTCGGGACACTCTCCCCTCCCCTCTCCTCGGGACACACTCCCCTACCCGCGGAGACACTCTCCCCTCCCCCCGGGACAGTCTCCCCTCCTCCCGGGACACTCTCCCCTCCCCTCCGCCCGGGTGACTCTCCCCTCCCCTCGGGACACTCTCCCCTCCCCTCCCCCCGGGACACTCTCCCCTCCCCTCGGGACACTCTCCCCTCCCCTCCCCCCAGGACACTCTCCCCTCCCCTCGGGACACTCTCCCCTCCCCTCTCCTCGGGACACACTCCCCTACCCGCGGAGACACTCTCCCCTCCCCCCGAGACACACTCCCCTCCCCCCGAGACACTCTCCCCTCCCCCGAGACACTCTTCCCTCCCACCGAGACACTCTCCACTCCCCCCGTGACACTCTCCCCTCCCCCCGGGACACTCTCCCCTCTCCCCGGGACACTCACGCCACACCTCGGGACACTCTCCCCTCCCCTCCCCCCGGGACACTCTCCCCTCCCCTCGGGACACTCTCCCCTCCCCTCTCCTCGGGACACACTCCCCTACCCGCGGAGACACTCTCCCCTCCCCCCGGGACACTCTCCCCTCCCCCCGGGACAGTCTCCCCTCCTCCCGGGACACTCTCCCCTCCCCTCCCCCCGGGACAGTCTCCCCTCCTCCCGGGACACTCTCCCCTCCCCTCCGCCCGGGTGACTCTCCCCTCCCCTCGGGACACTCTCCCCTCCCCTCCCCCCGGGACACTCTCCCCTCGCCTCGGGACATTCTCCCCTCCCCTCCCCCCAGGACACTCTCCCCTCCCCTCGGGACACTCTCCCCTCCCCTCTCCTCGGGACACACTCCCCTACCCGCGGAGACATTCTCCCCTCCCCCCGAGACACACTCCCCTCCCCCCGAGACACTCTCCCCTCCCCCGAGACACTCTTCCCTCCCACCGAGACACTCTCCACTCCCCCCGTGACACTCTCCCCTCTCCCCGGGACACTCACGCCACACCTCGGGACACTCTCCCCTCCCCTCCCCCCGGGACACTCTCCCCTCCCCTCGGGACACTCTCCCCTCCCCTCTCCTCGGGACACACTCCCCTACCCGCGGAGACACTCTCCCCTCCCCCCGGGACACTCTCCCCTCCCCCCGGGACAGTCTCCCCTCCTCCCGGGACACTCTCCCCTCCCCTCCCCCTGGGAAACTCTCCACTCCCCTCGGGACACTCTCCCCTCCCCTCCCCCCGGGACACTCTCCCCTCCCCTCGAGACACTCTCCCCTCCCCTCTCCTCGGGACACACTCCCCTACCCGCGGAGACACTCTCCCCTCCCCCGGGACACTCTCCCCTCCCCCCGAGACACACTCCCCTACCCCGAGACACTCTCCCCTCCCCCGAGACACTCTCCCTCCCACCGTGACACTCTCCACTCCCCCGAGAAACTCTCCCCTCCCACCGAGACACTCTCCCCTCCCCCCGAGACACTCTTCCCTCCCACCGAGACACTCTCCCCTCCCCCCAAGACACTCTCCCCTCACCCGAGACACTCTCCCCTCCCCCCGAGACACTCTCCCCTCCCCCCGAGACACTCTCCCCTCCCCCCGAGACACTCTTCCCTCCCACCGAGACACTCTCCACTCCCACCGAGACACTCTCCCCTCCCCCCGAGACACTCTCCCCTCCCCCCGAGACATTCTCTCCTCCCCCTGAGACACTCTCCCCTCACCCGAGACACTCTCCCCTCCCCCCGAGACATTCTCTCCTCCCCCTGAGACACTCTCCCCTCCCCCGAGACACGCTCCCTCCCCCCGTGACACTCTCCCCTCCCCCCGTGACACTCTCCCCTCCCCCCGAGACACTCTCCCCTCCCCCCGTGACACTCTCCCCTCCCCCCGGGACACTCTCCCCTCTCCCCGGGACACTCACGCCACACCTCGGGACACTCTCCCCTCCCCCCGGGACACTCGCCCCTCTCACCGGGACACTCTCCCCTCCCCCTGGGACACTCTCCCCTCCCCTCTCCTCGGGACACTCTCGCCTCCCCCCCGAGACACACTCCCCTCCCCTGGGGACACTCTCCCCTCCACCCGAGACAGTCTCCCCTCCTCCCGGGACACTCTCCCCTCCCCCCGTGACACTCTCCCCTCCCACCGGGACACTCTCCCCTCTCCCCGGGACACTCACGCCACACCTCGGGACACTCTCCCCTCCCCTCCCCCTGGGAAACTCTCCACTACCCTCGGGACAGTCTCCCCTCCCCTCCCCCCGGGACACTCTCCCCTCCCCTCGGGACACTCTCCCCTCCCCTCTCCTCGGGACACACTCCCCTACCCGCGGAGACACTCTCCCCTCCCCCCGGGACAGTCTCCCCTCCTCCCGGGACACTCTCCCCTCCCCTCCCCCCGGGACACTCTCCCCTCCCCTCGGGACACTCTCCCCTCCCCTCTCCTCGGGACACACTCCCCTACCCGCGGAGACACTCTCCCCTCCCCCCGGGACAGTCTCCCCTCCTCCCGGGACACTCTCCCCTCCCCTCTCCTCGGGACACTCTCCCCTCCCCCCGTGACACACTCCCCTCCCCCCGAGACACTCTCCCCTCCCCCCGAGACACTCTTCCCTCCCACCGAGACGCTCTCCCCTCCCCCCAAGACACTCTCCCCTCTCCCCGGGACACTCTCCCCTCTCACTCTCCCCTCCCCTCTCCTCGGGACACTCTCCCCTCCCCACCGAGACACACTCCCCTCCCCTCGGGACACTCTCCCCTCCACCCGAGACAGTCTCCCCTCCTCCCGGGACACTCTCCCCTCCCCCCGTGACACTCTCCCCTCCCCCCGGGACACTCTCCCCTCTCCCCGGGACACTCACGCCACACCTCGGGACACTCTCCCCTCCCCTCCCCCTGGGAAACTCTCCTCTCCCCTCGGGACACTCTCCCCTCCCCTCCCCCCGGGACACTCTCCCCTCCCCTCGGGACACTCTCCCCTCCCCTCTCCTCGGGACACACTCCCCTACCCGCGGAGACACTCTCCCCTCCCCCGGGACACTCTCCCCTCCCCCCGAGACACACTCCCCTACCCCGAGACACTCTCCCCTCCCCCCGAGACACTCTCCACTCCCACCGAGACACTCTCCCCTCCCCCCAAGACACTCTCCACTCCCACCGAGACACTCTCCCCTCCCACCGAGACACTCTCCCCTCCCCCCGAGACACTCTCCCCTCCCCCCGGGACACTCTCCCCTCTCCCCGGGACACTCACGCCACACCTCGGGACACTCTCCCCTCCCCTCCCCCCGGGACACTCGCCCCTCTCCCCGGGACACTCTCCACTCCCCCGAGACATTCTCTCCTCCCCCTGAGACACTCTCCCCTCCCCCGAGACACTCTCCCTCCCCCCGTGACACTCTCCCCTCCCCCCGTGACACTCTCCCCTCCCCCCGGGACACTCTCCCCTCTCCCCGGGACACTCACGCCACACCTCGGGACACTCTCCCCTCCCCTCCCCCCGGGACACTCGCCCCTCTCCCCGGGACACTCTCCACTCCCCCTGGGACACTCTCCCCTCCCCTCTCCTCGGGACACTCTCCCCTCCCCCCCGAGACACACTCCCCTCCCCTCGGGACACTCTCCCCTCCACCCGAGACAGTCACCCCTCCTCCCGGGACACTCTCCCCTCCCCCCGTGACACTCTCCCCTCCCCCCGGGACACTCTCCCCTCTCCCCGGGACACTCACGCCACACCTCGGGACACTCTCCCCTCCCCTCCCCTCGGGACACTCTCCCCTCCCCTCTCCTCGGGACACACTCCCCTACCCGCGGAGACACACTCCCCTCCCCCCGAGACACTCTCCCCTCCCCCCGAGACACTCTCCACTCCCACCGAGACACTCTCCACTCCCCCGAGACATTCTCTCCTCCCCCTGAGACACTCTCCCCTCCCCCGAGACACTCTCCCTCCCCCCGTGACACTCTCCCCTCCCCCCGTGACATTCTCCCCTCCCCCCGGGACACTCTCCCCTCTCCCCGGGACACTCACGCCACACCTCGGGACACTCTCCCCTCCCCTCCCCCCGGGACACTCTCCCCTCCCCTCGGGACACTCTCCCCTCCCCTCCCCCCGGGACACTCGCCCCTCTCCCCGGGACACTCTCCCCTCTCACTCTCCCCTCCCCTCTCCTCGGGACACTCTCCCCTCCCCCCCGAGACAGTCTCCCCTCCTCCCGGGACACTCTCCCCTCCCCCCGTGAAACTCTCCCCTCCCCCCGGGACACTCTCCCCTCTCCCCGGGACACTCAGGCCACACCTCGGGACGCTCTCCCCTCCCCTCCCCCTGGGAAACTCTCCACTCCCCTCGGGACACTCTCCCCTCCCCTCCCCCCGGGACACTCTCCCCTCCCCTCGGGACACTCTCCCCTCCCCTCTCCTCGGGACACACTCCCCTACCCGCGGAGACACTCTCCCCTCCCCCCGGGACAGTCTCCCCTCCTCCCGGGACACTCTCCCCTCCCCTCCCCCCGGGACACTCTCCCCTCCCCTCGGGACACTCTCCCCTCCCCTCTCCTCGGGACACACTCCCCTACCCACGGAGACACTCTCCCCTCCCCCCGGGACAGTCTCCCCTCCTCCCGGGACACTCTCCCCTCCCCTCCCCCTGGGAAACTCTCCATTCCCCTCGGGACACTCTCCCCTCCCCTCCCCCCGGGACACTCTCCCCTCCCCTCGGGACACTCTCCCCTCCCCTCTCCTCGGGACACACTCCCCTACCCGCGGAGACACTCTCCCCTCCCCCGGGACACTCTCCCCTCCCCCCGAGACACACTCCCCTACCCCGAGACACTCTCCCCTCCCCCGAGACACTCTACCTCCCCCCGTGACACTCTCCCCTCCCCCCGAGACACTCTCCCCTCCCCCCGAGACACTCTTCCCTCCTACCGAGACACTCTCCCCTCCACACAAGACACTCTCCACTCCCACCGAGACACTCTCCACTCCCCCGAGACATTCTCTCCTCCCCCCGAGACACTCTCCCCTCCTCCCGAGACACTCTTCCCTCCCACCGAGACACTCTCCCCTCCCCCCGTGACACTCTCCACTCCCACCGAGACACTCTCCCCTCCCCCCGAGACACTCTCCACTCCCACCGAGACACTCTCCCCTCCCCCCGGGACACTCTCCCCTCTCCCCGGGACACTCACGCCACACCTCGGGACACTCTCCCCTCCCCTCCCCCCGGGACAGTCTCCCCTCCTCCCGGGACACTATCCCCTCCCCTCCCCTTGGGAAACTCTCCACTCGCCTCGGGACACTCTCCCCTCCCCTCCCCCGGGACACTCTCCCCTCCCCTCGGGACACTCTCCCCTCCCCTCTCCTCGGGACACACTCCCCTACCCGCGGAGACACTCTCCCCTCCCCCGGGACACTCTCTCCTCCCCCCGAGACACTCTTCCCTCCCACCGAGACACTCTCCCCTCCCCCAGTGACTCTCTCCCCTCCCCCCGGGACACTCTCCCCTCTCCCCGGGACACTCACGCCACACCTCGGGACACTCTCCCCTCCCCTCCCCCCGGGACACTCGCCCCTCTCCCCGGGACACTCTCCCCTCCCCTCTCCTCGGGACACACTCCCCTACCCGCGGAGACACTCTCCCCTCCCCCCGGGACAGTCTCCCCTCCTCCTAGGACACTCTCCCCTTCCCTCCCCCTGGGAAACTCTCCACTCCCCTCGGGACACTCTCCCCTCCCCTCCCCCCGGGACACTCTCCCCTCCCCTCGGGTCACTCTACCCTCCCCTCCCCCGGGACACTCTCCCCTCCCCCCGAGACACACTCCCCTACCCCGAGACACTCTCCCCTCCCCCGAGACACTCTCCCTCCCCCCGTGACACTCTCCACTCCCCCGAGACACTCTCCCCTCCCCCCGAGACACTCTCCCCTCCCCCCGAGACACTCTTCCCTCCCACCGAGACACTCTCCCCTCCCCCCAAGACACTCTCCACTCCCACCGAGACACTCTCCACTCCCACCGAGACACTCTCCCCTCCCCCGAGACACTCTCCCTCCCACCGTGACACTCTCCCCTCCCCCCGTGACACTCTCCCTCCCCCCGGGACACTCTCCCCTCTCCCCGGGACACTCACGCCACACCTCGGGACACTCTCCCCTCCCCTCCCCCCGGGACACTCGCCCCTCTCCCCGGGACACTCTCCCCTCCCCCTGGGACACACTCCCCTCCCCTCTCCTCGGGACACTCTCCCCTCCCCCCCGAGACACACTCCCCTCCCCTCGGGACACTCTCCCCTCCACCCGAGACAGTCTCCCCTCCTCCCGGGACACTCTCCCCTCCCCCCGTGACACTCTCCCCTCCCCCGGGACACTCTCCCCTCTCCCCGGGACACTCACGCCACACCTCGGGACACTCTCCCCTCCCCTCCCCCTGGGAAACTCTCCACTTCTCTCGGGACACTCTCCCCTCCCCTCCCCTCGGGACACGCTCCCCTCCCCTCGGGACACTCTCCCCTCCCCTCTCCTCGGGACACACTCCCCTACCCGCGGAGACACTCTCCCCTCCCCCCGGGACAGTCTCCCCTCCTCCTGGGACACTCTCCCCTCCCCTCCCCCTGGGAAACTCTCCACTCCCCTCGGGACAGTCTCCCCTCCCCTCCCCGCGGGACACTCTCCCCTCCCCTCGGGACACTCTCCCCTCCCCTCCCCCTGGGAAACTCTCCACTCCCCTCGGGACACTCTCCCCTCCCCTCTCCTCGGGACACACTCCCCTACCCGCGGAGACACTCTCCCCTCCCCCGGGACTCTCTCCCCTCCCCCCGGGACACTCACGCCACACCTCGGGACACTCTCCCCTCCCCTCCCCCCGGGACACTCTCCCCTCCCCTCGGGACACTCTCCCCTCCCCTCTCCTCGGGACACACTCCCCTACCCGCGGAGACACTCTCCCCTCCCCCCGGGACAGTCTCCCCTCCTCCCGGGACACTCTCCCCTTCCCTCCCCCTGGGAAACTCTCCACTCCCCTCGGGACACTCTCCCCTCCCCTCCCCCCGGGACACTCTCCCCTCCCCTCCGGACACTCTCCCCTCCCCTCTCCTCGGGACACTCTCCCCTACCCGCGGAGACACTCTCCCCTCCCCCGGGACACTCTCCCCTCCCCCCGAGACACACTCCCCTACCCCGAGACACTCTCCCCTCCCCCGAGACACTCTCCCTCCCCCCGTGACACTCTCCACTCCCCCGAGACACTCTTCCCTCCCACCGAGACACTCTCCCCTCCACACAAGACACTCTCCCCTCCCCCCGAGACACTCTCCCCTCCCCCCGTGACACTCTCCACTCCCACCGAGACACTCTCCCCTCCCCCCGAGACACTCTCCACTCCCACCGAGACACTCTCCCCTCCCCCCGGGACACTCTCCCCTCCCCCCGGGACACTCTCCCCTCTCCCCGGGACACTCACGCCACACCTCGGGACACTCTCCCCTCCCCTCCCCCCGGGACAGTCTCCCCTCCTCCCGGGACACTCTCCCCTCCCCTCCCCTTGGGAAACTCTCCACTCGCCTCGGGACACTCTCCCCTCCCCTCCCCCGGGACACTCTCCCCTCCCCTCTCCTCGGGACACACTCCCCTACCCGCGGAGACACTCTCCCCTCCCCCGGGACACTCTCTCCTCCCCCCGAGACACTCTTCCCTCCCACCGAGACACTCTCCCCTCCCCCAGTGACTCTCTCCCCTCCCCCCGGGACACTCTCCCCTCTCCCCGGGACACTCACGCCACACCTCGGGACACTCTCCCCTCCCCTCCCCCCGGGACACTCGCCCCTCTCCCCGGGACACTCTCCCCTCCCCTCTCCTCGGGACACACTCCCCTACCCGCGGAGACACTCTCCCCTCCCCCCGGGACAGTCTCCCCTCCTCCTAGGACACTCTCCCCTTCCCTCCCCCTGGGAAACTCTCCACTCCCCTCGGGACACTCTCCCCTCCCCTCCCCCCGGGACACTCTCCCCTCCCCTCGGGTCACTCTACCCTCCCCTCTCCTCGGGACACACTCCCCTACCCGCGGAGACACTCTCCCCTCCCCCGGGACACTCTCCCCTCCCCCCGAGACACACTCCCCTACCCCGAGACACTCTCCCCTCCCCCGAGACACTCTCCCTCCCCCCGTGACACTCTCCACTCCCCCGAGACACTCTCCCCTCCCCCCGAGACACTCTCCCCTCCCCCCGAGACACTCTTCCCTCCCACCGAGACACTCTCCCCTCCCCCCAAGACACTCTCCCCTCCCCCCGAGACACACTCCCCTACCCCGAGACACTCTCCCCTCCCCCGAGACACTCTCCCTCCCCCCGTGACACTCTCCACTCCCCCGAGACACTCTCCCCTCCCACCGAGACACTCTCCACTCCCACCGAGACACTCTCCACTCCCACCGAGACACTCTCCACTCCCCCGAGACATTCTCTCCTCCCCCTGAAACACTCTCCCCTCCCCCGAGACACTCTCCCTCCCCCCGTGACACTCTCCCCTCCCCCCGCGACACTCTCCCCTCCCCCCGGGACACTCTCCCCTCTCCCCGGGACACTCACGCCACACCTCGGGACACTCTCCCCTCCCCTCCCCCCGGGACACTCGCCCCTCTCCCCGGGACACTCTCCCCTCCCCCTGGGACACACTCCCCTCCCCTCTCCTCGGGACACTCTCCCCTCCCCCCCGAGACACACTCCCCTCCCCTCGGGACACTCTCCCCTCCACCCGAGACAGTCTCCCCTCCTCCCGGGACACTCTCCCCTCCCCCCGTGACACTCTCCCCTCCCCCGGGACACTCTCCCCTCTCCCCGGGACACTCACGCCACACCTCGGGACACTCTCCCCTCCCCTCCCCCTGGAAAACTCTCCACTTCTCTCGGGACACTCTCCCCTCCCCTCCCCTCGGGACACGCTCCCCTCCCCTCGGGACACTCTCCCCTCCCCTCTCCTCGGGACACACTCCCTTACCCGCGGAGACACTCTCCCCTCCCCCCGGGACAGTCTCCCCTCCTCCTGGGACACTCTCCCCTCCCCTCCCCCTGGGAAACTCTCCACTCCCCTCGGGACAGTCTCCCCTCCCCTCCCCGCGGGACACTCACGCCACACCTCGGGACACTCTCCCCTCCCCTCCCCCCGGGACACTCTCCCCTCCCCTCGGGACACTCTCCCCTCCCCTCTCCTCGGGACACACTCCCCTACCCGCGGAGACACTCTCCCCTCCCCCCGGGACAGTCTCCCCTCCTCCCGGGACACTCTCCCCTTCCCTCCCCCTGGGAAACTCTCCACTCCCCTCGGGACACTCTCCCCTCCCCTCCCCCCGGGACACTCTCCCCTCCCCTCCGGACACTCTCCCCTCCCCTCTCCTCGGGACACACTCCCCTACCCGCGGAGACACTCTCCCCTCCCCCGGGACACTCTCCCCTCCCCCCGAGACACACTCCCCTACCCCGAGACACTCTCCCCTCCCCCCGAGACACTCTCCCCTCCCCCCGAGACACTCTCCACACCCACCGAGACACTCTCCACTCCCCCCGAGACACTCTCCACTCCCCCCGAGACACTCTCCCCTCCCCACGAGACACTCTCCCCTCCCACCGAGACACTCTCCCCTCCCCCGAGACACTCTCCCTCCCCCCGTGACACTCTCCCCTCCCCCCGGGACACTCACGCCACACCTCGGGACACTCTCCCCTCCCCTCTCCTCGGGACACTCTCCCCTCCCCCCCGAGACACACTCCCCTCCCCTCGGGACACTCTCCCCTCCACCCGAGACAGTCTCCCCTCCTCCCGGGACACTCTCCCCTCCCCCCGCGACACTCTCCCCTCTCCCCGGGACACTCACGCCACACCTCGGGACACTCTCCCCTCCCCTCCCCCTGGGAAACTCTCCACTCCCCTCGGGACACTCTCCCCTCCCCTCCCCCCGGGACACTCTCCCCTCCCCTCGGGACACTCTCCCCTCCCCTCTCCTCGGGACACACTTCCCTACCCGCGGAGACACTCTCCCCTCCCCCCGGGACAGTCTCCCCTCCTCCCGGGACACTCTCCCCTCCCCTCCCCCCGGGACACTCTCCCCTCCCCTCGGGAAACTCTCCCCTCCCCTCTCCTCGGGACACACTCCCCTACCCGCGGAGACACTCTCCCCTCCCCCGGGACACTCTCCCCTCCCCCCGAGACACACTCCCCTCCCCCGAGACACTCTCCCCTCCCCCGAGACACTCTCCCTCCCCCCGTGACACTCTCCACTCCCCCGAGACACTCTCCCCTCCCCCCGAGACACACTCCCCTCCCCCGAGACACTCTCCCCTCCCCCGAGACACTCTCCCTCCCCCCGTGACACTCTCCACTCCCCCGAGACACTCTCCCCTCCCCCCGAGACACTCTCCCCTCCCCCCGAGACACTCTCCCCTCCCACCGAGACACTCTCCCCTTCCCCCGAGACACTCTCCACTCCCCCGAGACACTCTCCCTCCCCCCGTGACACTCTCCACTCCCCCGAGACACTCTCCCCTCCCCCCGAGACACTCTCCCCTCCCCCCGAGACACTCTCCCCTCCCACCGAGACACTCTCCCCTCCCCCCAAGACACTCTCCACTCCCACCGAGACACTCTCCACTCCCCCGAGACATTCTCTCCTCCCCCTGAGACACTCTCCCCTCCCCCGAGACACTCTCCCTCCCCCCGTGACACTCTCCCCTCCCCCCGGGACACTCACGCCACACCTCGGGACACTCTCCCCTCCCCTCTCCTCGGGACACTCTCCCCTCCCCCCCGAGACTTACTCCCCTCCCCTCGGGACACTCTCCCCTCCACCCGAGACAGTCTCCCCTCCTCCCGGGACACTCTCCCCTCCCCCCGCGACACTCTCCCCTCCCCCCGGGACACTCTCCCCTCTCCCCGGGACACTCACGCCACACCTCGGGACACTCTCCCCTCCCCTCCCCCTGGGAAACTCTCCACTCCCCTCGGGACACTCTCCCCTCCCCTCCCCCCGGGACACTCTCCCCTCCCCTCGGGACACTCTCCCCTCCCCTCTCCTCGGGACACTCTCCCCTACCCGTGGAGACACTCTCCCCTCCCCCCGGGACAGTCTCCCCTCCTCCCGGGACACTCTCCCCTCCCCTCCCCCTGGGAAACTCTCCACTCCCCTCGGGACACTCTCCCCTCCCTTCGGGACACTCTCCCCTCCCCTCTCCTCGGGACACACTCCCCTACCCGCGGAGACACTCTCCCCTCCTCCCGGGACACTCTCCCCTCCCCTCCCCCTGGGAAACTCTCCACTCCCCTCGGGACACTCTCCCCTCCCCTCCCCCCGGGACACTCTCCCCTCCCCTCGGGAAACTCTCCCCTCCCCTCTCCTCGGGACACACTCCCCTACCCGCGGAGACACTCTCCCCTCCCCCCAAGACACTCTCCCCTCCCCCCGAGACACACTCCCCTACCCCGAGACACTCTCCCCTCCCCCGAGACACTCTCCCTCCCCCCGTGACACTCTCCACTCCCCCGAGACACTCTCCCCTCCCCCCGAGACACACTCCCCTCCCCCCGAGACACTCTTCCCTCCCACCGAGACACTCTCCACTCCCCCGAGACACTCTCCCCTCCCCCCCGGGACTCTCTCCCCTCTCCCCGGGACACTCACGCCACACCTCGGGACACACTCCCCTCCCCTCCCCCTGGGAAACTCTCCACTCCCCTCGGGACACTCTCCCCTCCCCTCCCCCCGGGACACTCTCCCCTCCCCTCGGGACACTCTCCCCTCCACTCTCCTCGGGACACACTCCCCTACCCGCGGAGACACTCTCCCCTCCCCCCGGGACAGTATCCCCTCCTCCCGGGACATTCTCCCCTCCCCTCCCCCTGGGAAACTCTCCACTCCCCTCGGGACACTCTCCCCTCCCCTCCCCCCGGGACACTCTCCCCTCCCCTCGGGACACTCTCCCCTCCCCTCTCCTCGGGACACACTCCCCTGCCCGCAAAGACACTCTCCCCTCCCCCGGGACACTCTCCCCTCCCCCCGAGACACACTCCCCTACCCCGAGACACTCTCCCCTCCCCCGAGACACTCTCCCTCCCCCCGTGACACTCTCCACTCCCCCGAGACACTCTCCCCTCCCCCCGAGATACTCTCCCCTCCCCCCGAGACACTCTCCCCTCCGCCCAAGACACTCTCCACTCCCACCGAGGCACTCTCCACTCCCCCGAGACACTCTCCCCTCCCCCGAGACACTCTCCCTCCCCCCGTGACACTCTCCCCTCCCCCCGTGACACTCTCCCCTCCCCCCGGGACACTCTCCCCTCTCCCCAGGACACTCACGCCACACCTCGGGACACTCTCCCCTCCCCTCCCCCCGGGACACTCGCCCCTCTCCCCGGGACACTCTCCCCTCCCCCTGGGACACTCTCCCCTCCCCTCTCCTCGGGACACTCTCCCCTCCCCCCCGAGACACACTCCCCTCCCCTCGGGACACTCTCCCCTCCACCCGAGGCAGTCTCCCCTCCTCCCGGGACACTCTCCCCTCCCCCCGTGACACTCTCCCCTCCCCCCGGAACACTCTCCCCTCTCCCCGGGACACTCACGCCACACCTCGGGACACTCTCCCCTCCCCTCCCCCCGGGACACTCTCCCCTCCCCTCGGGACACTCTCCCCTCCCCTCTCCTCGGGACACACTCCCCTACCCGCGGAGACACTCTCCCCTCCCCCGGGACACTCTCTCCTCCCCCCGAGACACTCTTCCCTCCCACCGAGACACTCTCCCCTCCCCCCGTGACACTCTCCCCTCCCCCCGGGACACTCTCCCCTCTCCCCGGGACACTCACGCCACACCTCGGGACACTCTCCCCTCCCCTCCCCCCGGGACACTCTCCCCTCCCCTCGGGACACTCTCCCCTCCCCTCTCCTCGGGACACACTCCCCGACCCGCGGAGACACTCTCCCCTCCCCCCGGGACAGTCTCCACTCCCCTCGGGACACTCTCCCCTCCCCTCTCCTCGGGACACACTCCCCTACCCGCGGAGACACTCTCCCCTCCCCCGGGACACTCTCCCCTCCCCCCGAGACACACTCCCCTACCCCGAGACACTCTCCCCTCCCCCGAGACACTCTCCCTCCCCCCGTGACACTCTCCCCTCCCCCGAGACACTCTCCCTCCCCCCGTGACACTCTCCACTCCCCCGAGACACTCTCCCCTCCCCCCGAGACACTCTCCCCTCCCCCCGAGACACTCTCCACTCCCACCGAGACACTCTCCACTCCCACCGAGACACTCTCCACTCCCACCGAGACACTCTCCCCTCCCCCGAGACACTCTCCCTCCCCCCGTGACACTCTCCACTCCCCCGAGACACTCTCCCCTCCCCCCGAGACACTCTCCCCTCCCCCCGAGACACTCTTCCCTCCCACCGAGACACTCTCCACTCCCCCGAGACATTCTCCCCTCCCCCCGAGACACTCTCCCCTCCCCCCAAGACACTCTCCACTCCCACCGAGACACTCTCCACTCCCCCGAGACATTCTCTCCTCCCCCTGAGACACTCTCCCCTCCCCCGAGACACTCTCCCTCCCCCCGTGACACTCTCCCCTCCCCCCGTGACACTCTCCCCTCCCCCCGGGACACTCTCCCCTCTCCCCGGGACACTCACGCCACACCTCGGGACACTCTCCCCTCCCCTCCCCCCGGGACACTCGCCCCTCTCCCCGGGACACTCTCCCCTCCCCCTGGGACACTCTCCCCTCCCCTCCCCCCGGGACACTCGCCCCTCTCCCCGGGACACTCTCCCCTACCCCGAGACACTCTCCCCTCCACCGAGACACTCTCCCTCCCCCCGTGACACTCTCCACTCCCCCGAGACACTCTCCACTCCCCCGAGACACTCTCCCCTCCCCCCGAGACACTCTCCCCTCCCCCCAAGACACTCTCCACTCCCACCGAGACACTCTCCCCTCCCCCCAAGACACTCTCCACTCCCACCGAGACACTCTCCCCTCCCCCCAAGACACTCTCCACTCCCACCGAGACACTCTCCCCTCCCACCGAGACACTCTCCCCTCCCCCCGAGACACTCTCCCCTCCCACCGAGACACTCTCCCCTCCCCCCAAGACACTCTCCACTCCCACCGAGACACTCTCCACTCCCCCGAGACATTCTCTCCTCCCCCTGAGACACTCTCCCCTCCCCCGAGACACTCTCCCCTCCCCCCGGGACACTCTCCCCTCTCCCCGGGACACTCACGCCACACCTCGGGACACTCTCCCCTCCCCTCCCCCCGGGACACTCGCCCCTCTCCCCGGGACACTCTCCCCTCCCCCTGGGACACTCTCCCCTCCCCTCTCCTCGGGACACTCTCCCCTCCCCCCCGAGACACACTCCCCTCCCCTCGGGACACTCTCCCCTCCACCCGAGACAGTCTCCCCACCTCCCGGGACACTCTCCCCTCCCCCTGTGACACAATCCCCTCCCCCCGTGACACTCTCCCCTCCCCCCGGGACACTCTCCCCTCTCCCCGAGACACTCACGCCACACCTCGGGACACTCTCCCCTCCCCTCCCCCCGGGACACTCTCCCCTCCCCTCGGGACACTCTCCCCTCCCCTCTCCTCGGGACACACTCCCCTACCCGCGGAGACACTCTCCCCTCCCCCCGAGACACTCTCCACTCCCCCGAGACACTCTCCCCTCCCCCCGAGACACTCTCCCCTCCCCCCGAGACACTCATCCCTCCCACCGAGACACTCTCCACTCCCCCGAGACATTCTCTCCTCCCCCTGAGACACTCTCCCCTCCCCCGAGACACTCTCTCTCCCCCCGTGACACTCTCCCCTCCCCCCGTGACACTCTCCCCTCCCCCCGGGACACTCTCCCCTCTCCCCGGGACACTCTCCACTCCCCCGAGACACTCTCCCCTCCCCCCGAGACACTCTTCCCTCCCACCGAGACACACTCCCCTCCCCCCGAGACACTCTCCCCTCCCCCGAGACACTCTCCCTCCCCCCGTGACACTCTCCACTCCCCCGAGACACTCTCCCCTCCCCCCGAGACACTCTCCCCTCCCCCCGAGACACTCTTCCCTCCCACCGAGACACTCTCCACTCCCCCCCAAGACACTCTCCACTCCCACCGAGACACTCTCCACTCCCCCGAGACATTCTCTCCTCCCCCTGAGACACTCTCCCCTCCCCCGAGACACTCTCCCTCCCCCCGTGACACTCTCCCCTCCACCGAGACACTCTCCCTCCCCCCGTGACACTCTCCGCTCCCCCGAGACACTCTCCCCTCCCCCCGAGACACTCTCCGCTCCCCCCGAGACACTCTTCCCTCCCACCGAGACAATCTCCCCTCCCCCCAAGACACTCTCCACTCCCACCGAGACACTCTCCACTCCCCCGATACATTCTCTCCTCCCCCTGAGACACTCTCCCCTCCCCCGAGACACTCTCCCTCCCCCCGTGACACTCTCCCCTCCCCCCGTGACACTCTCCCCTCCCCCCGGGACACTCTCCCCTCTCCCCGGGACACTCACGCCACACCTCGGGACACTCTCCCCTCCCCTCCCCCCGGGACACTCGCCCCTCTCCCCGGGACACTCTCCCCTCCCCCTGGGACACTCTCCCCTCCCCTCTCCTCGGGACACTCTCCCCTCCCCCCCGAGACACACTCCCCTCCCCTCGGGACACTCTCCCCTCCACCCGAGACAGTCTCCCCTCCTCCCGGGACACTCTCCCCTCCCCCCGTGAAACTCTCCCCTCCCCCCGGGACACTCTCCCCTCTCCCCGGGACACTCTTCCTTTCCCCTCGGGACACTCTCCCCTCCCCTCTCCTCGGGACACACTCCCCTACCCGCGGAGACACTCTCCCCTCCCCCCGGGACAGTCTCCCCTCCTCCAGGGACACTCTCCCCTCCCCTCCCCCTGGGAAACTCTCCACTCCCCTCGGGACACTCTCCCCTCCCCTCCCACCGGGACACTCTCCCCTCCCCTCGGGACACTCTCCCTCCCCTCTCCTCGGGACACACTTCCCTACCCGCGGAGACACTCTCCCCTCCCCCGGGACACTCTCTCCTCCCCCCGAGACACTCTTCCCTCCCACCGAGACACTCTCCCCTCCCCCCGTGACACTCTCCCCTCCCCCGGGGACACTCTCCCCTCCCCTCGGGACACTCTCCCCTCCCCTCTCCTCGGGACACACTCCCCTACCCGCGGAGACACTCTCCCCTCCCCCGGGACACTCTCCCCTCCCCCCGAGACACACTCCCCTACCCCGAGACACTCTCCCCTCGCCCGAGACACTCTCCCTCCCCCCGTGACACTCTCCACTCCCCCGAGACACTCTCCACTCCCCCGAGACATTCTCTCCTCCCCCTGAGACACTCTCCCCTCCCCCGAGACACTCTCCTTCCCCCCGTGACACTCTCCCCTCCCCCCGAGACACTCTCCCCTCCCCCCGTGACACTCTCCCCTCCCCCCGGGACACTCTCCCCTCTCCCCGGGACACTCACGCCACACCTCGGGACACTCTCCCCTCCCCTCCCCCCGGGACACTCGCCCCTCCCCTCGGGACACTCTCCCCTCCCCTCTCCTCGGGACACACTTCCCTACCCGCGGAGACACTCTCCCCTCCCCCGGGACACTCTCTCCTCACCCCGAGACACTCTTCCCTCCCACCGAGACACTCTCCCCTCCCCCCGTGACACTCTCCCCTCCCCCCGGGGCACTCTCCCCTCTCCCCGGGACACTCACGCCACACCTCGGGACACTCTCCCCTCCCCTCCCCCCGGGACACTCTCCCCTCCCCTCGGGACACTCTCCCCTCCCCTCTCCTCGGGACACACTCCCCTACCCGCGGAGACACTCTCCCCTCCCCCCGGGACAGTCTCCCCTCCTCCCGGGACACTCTCCCATCCCCTCCCCCTGTGAAACTCTCCACTCCCCTCGGGACACTCTCCCCTCCCCTCCCCCCGGGACACTCTCCCCTCCCCTCGGGACACTCTCCCCTCCCCTCTCCTCGGGACACACTCCCCTACCCGCGGAGACACTCTCCCCTCCCCCGGGACACTCTCCCCTCCCCCCGAGACACACTCCCCTACCCCGAGACACTCTCCCCTCCCCCGAGACACTCTCCCTCCCCCCGTGACACTCTCCACTCCCCCGAGACACTCTCCCCTCCCCCCGAGACACTCTCCCCTCCCCCCGAGACACTCTTCCCTCCCACCGAGACACTCTCCCCTCCCCCCAAGACACTCTCCACTCCCACCGAGACACTCTCCACTCCCCCGAGACATTCTCTCCTCCCCCTGAGACACTCTCCCCTCCCCCGAGACACTCTCCCTCCCCCCGTGACACTCTCCCCTCCCCCCGTGACACTCTCCCCTCCCCCCGGGACACTCTCCCCTCTCCCCGGGACACTCACGCCACACCTCGGGACACTCTCCCCTCCCCTCCCCCCGGGACACTCGCCCCTCTCCCCGGGACACTCTCCCCTCCCCCTGGGACACTCTCCCCTCCCCTCTCCTCGGGACACTCTCCCCTCCCCCCCGAGACACACTCCCCTCCCCTCGGGACACTCTTCCCTCCACCCGAGAGAGTCTCCCCTCCTCCCGGGACACTCTCCCATCCCCCCGGGACACTCTCCCCTCTCCCCGGGACACTCACGCCACACCTCGGGACACTCTCCCCTCCCCTCCCCCTGGGAAACTCTCCACTCCCCTCGGGACACTCTCCCCTCCCCTCCCCCCGGGACACTCTCCCCTCCCCTCGGGACACTCTCCCCTCCCCTCTCCTCGGGACACACTCCCCTACCCGCGGAGACACTCTCCCCTCCCCCCGGGACAGTCTCCCCTCCTCCCGGGACACTCTCCCCTCCCCTCCCCCTGGGAAACTCTCCACTCCCCTCGGGACACTCTCCCCTCCCCTCCCCCCGGGACACTCTCCCCTCCCCTTGGGACACTCTCCCCTCCCCTCTCCTCGGGACACACTTCCCTACCCGCGGAGACACTCTCCCCTCCCCTTGGGACACTCTCCCCTCCCCTCTCCTCGGGACACACTTCCCTACCCACGGAGACACTCTCCCCTCCCCTCGGGACACTCTCCCCTCCACTCTCCTCGGGACACACTCCCCTACCCGCGGAGACACTTTCCCCTCCCCCGGGACACTCTCCCCTCCCCCCGAGACACACTCCCCTACCCCGAGACACTCTCCCCTCCCCCGAGACACTCTCCCCTCCCCCGAGACACTCTCCCTCCCCCCGTGACACTCTCCACTCCCCCGAGACACTCTCCCCTCCCCCCGAGACACTCTCCCCTCCCCCCGAGACACTCTTCCCTCCCACCGAGACACTCTCCCCTCCCCCCGAGACACTCTTCCCTCCCACCGAGACACTCTCCCCTCCCCCGAGACACTCTCCCCTCCCACCGAGACACTCTCCCCTCCCCCGAGACACTCTCCCCTCCCCCCGAGACACTCTCCCTCCCCCCGTGACACTCTCCACTCCCCCGAGACACTCTCCCCTCCCCCCGAGACACTCTCCCCTCCCCCCGAGACACTCTTCCCTCCCACCGAGACACTCTCCCCTCCCCCCAAGACACTCTCCACTCCCACCGAGGCACTCTCCACTCCCCCGAGACATTCTCTCCTCCCCCTGAGACACTCTCCCCTCCCCCGAGACACTCTCCCTCCCCCCGTGACACTCTCCCCTCCCCCCGTGACACTCTCCCCTCCCCCCGGGACACTCTCCCCTCTCCCCGGGACACTCACGCCACACCCCGGGACACTCTCCCCTCCCCTCCCCCCGGGACACTCTCCCCTCTCCCCGGGACACTCACGCCACACCTCGGGACACTCTCCCCTCCCCTCTCCTCGGGACTCTCTCCCCTCCCCCCCGAGACACAGTCCCCTCCCCTCGGGACACTCTCCCCTCCACCCGAGACAGTCTCCCCTCCTCCCGGGACACTCTCCCCTCCTCCCGGGACACTCTCCCCTCCCCCCGTGACACTCTCCCCTCCCCCCGGGACACTCTCCCCTCTCCCCGGGACACTCACGCCACACCTCGGGACACTCTCCCCTCCCCTCCCCCCGGGACACTCTCCCCTCCCCTCGGGACACTCTCCCCTCCCCTCTCCTCGGGACACACTCCCCTACCCGCGGAGACACTCTCCCCTCCCCCCGGGACAGTCTCCCCTTCTCCCGGGACACTCTCCCCTCCCCTCCCCCTGGGAAACTCTCCACTCCCCTCGGGACACTCTCCCCTCCCCTCCCCCCGGGGCACTCTCCCCTCCCCTCGGGACACTCTCCCCTCCCCTCTCCTCGGGACACACTCCCCTACCCGCGGAGACACTCTCCCCTCCCCCGGGACACTCTCCCCTCCCCCCGAGACACACTCCCCTACCCCGAGACACTCTCCCCTCCCCCGAGACACTCTCCCTCCCCCCGTGACACTCTCCACTCCCCCGAGACACTCTACCCTCCCCCCGAGACACTCTCCCCTCCCCCCGAGACACTCTCCCCTCCCCCCGAGACACTCTCCCCTCCCCCCGAGACACTCTTCCCTCACACCGAGACACTATCCCCTCCCCCCAAGACACTCTCCACTCCCACCGAGACACTCTCCACTCCCCCGAGACATTATCTCCTCCCCCTGAGACACTCTCCCCTCCCCCGAGACACTCTCCCCTCCCCCCGAGACACTCTCCCCTCCCCCGAGACACTCTCCCTCCCCCTGTGACACTCTCCCCTCCCCCCGAGACACTCTCCCCTCCCCCCGGGACAGTCTCCCCTCCTCCCGGGACACTCTCCCCTCCCCTCCCCCTGGGAAACTCTCCACTCCCCTCGGGACACTCTCCCCTCCCCTCCCCCCGGGACACTCTCCCCTCCCCTCGGGACACTCTCCCCTCCCCTCCCCCCGGGACACTCTCCCCTCCTCCCGGGACACTCTCCCCTCCCCTCCCCCTGGGAAACTCTCCACTCCCCTCGGGACACTCTCCCCTCCCCTCTCCTCAGGACACACTTCCCTACCCGCGGAGACACTCTCCCCTCCCCCGGGACACTCTCTCCTCCCCCCGAGACACTCTTCCCTCCCACCGTGACACTCTCCCCTCCCCCCGTGACACTCTCCCCTCGCCCCGGGACACTCTCCCCTCTCCCCGGGACACTCACGCCACACCTCGGGACACTCTCCCCTCCCCTCCCCCCGGGACACTCTCCCCTCCCCCCGGGACAGTCTCCCCTCCTCCCGGGACACTCTCCCCTCCCCTCCCCCTGGGAAACTCTCCACTCCCCTCGGGACACTCTTCCCTCCCCTCCCCCCGGGACACTCTCCCCGCCCCTCGGGACACTCTCCCCTCCCCTCTCCTCGGGACACACTTCCCTACCCGCGGAGACACTCTCCCCTCCCCCGGGACACTCTCTCCTCCCCCCGAGACACTCTTCCCTCCCACCGAGACACTCTCCCCGCCCCTCGGGACACTCTCCCCTCCCCTCTCCTCGGGACACACTTCCCTACCCGCGGAGACACTCTCCCCTCCCCCCGTGACACTCTCCCCTCCCCCCCGGGACACTCTCCCCTCTCCCCGGGACACTCACGCCACACCTCGGGACACTCTCCCCTCCCCTCCCCCCGGGACACTCTCCCCTCCCCTCGGGACACTCTCCCCTCCCCTCTCCTCGGGACACACTCCCCTACCCGCGGAGACACTCTCCCCTCCCCCGGGACACTCTCCCCTCCCCCCGAGACACACTCCCCTACCCCGAGACACTCTCCCCTCCCCCGAGACACTCTCCCTCCCCTCGTGACACTCTCCCCTACCCCGAGTCACTCTCCCCTCCCCCGAGACACGCTCCCTCCCCCCGTGACACTCTCCACTCCCCCGGGACACTCTCCCCTCCCCCGAGACACTCTCCCCTCCCCCCGAGACACTCTCCCCTCCCCCCGAGACACTCTTCCCTCCCACCGAGACACTCTCCCCTCCCCCCAAGACACTCTCCCCTCCACCGAGACACTCTCCCTCCCCCCGTTACACTCTCCCCTCCCCCCGTGACACTCTCCCCTCCCCCCGGGACACTCTCCCCTCTCCCCGGGACACTCACGCCACACCTCGGGACACTCTCCCCTCCCCTCCCCCCGGGACACACGCCCCTCTCCCCGGGACACTCTCCCCTCCCCCTGGGACACTCTCCCCTCCCCTCTCCTCGGGACACTCTCCCCTCCCCCCCGAGAAACACTCCCCTCCCCTCGGGACACTCTCCCCTCCACCCGAGACAGTCTCCCCTCCTCCCGGGACACTCTCCCCTCCCCCCGTGACACTCTCCCCTCCCCCCGGGACACTCTCCCCTCTCCCCGGGACACTCACGCCACACCTCGGGACACTCTCCCCTCCCCTCCCCCTGGGAAACTCTCCACTCCCCTCGGGACACTCTCCCCTCCCCTCCCCCCGGGACACTCTCCCCTCCCCTCGGGACCCTCTCCCCTCCCCTCTCCTCGGGACACACTCCCCTACCCGCGGAGACACTCTCCCCTCCCCCCGGGACAGTCTCCCCTCCTCCCGGGACACTCTCCCCTCCCCTCCCCCTGCGAAACTCTCCACTCCCCTAGGGACACTCTCCCCTCCCCTCCCCCCCGAGACACTCTCCCCTCCCCGCGGAGACACTCTCCCCTCCCCCCGGGACAGTCTCCCTCCCCCCGTGACACTCTCCCCTCCCCCCGTGACGCTCTCCCCTCCCCCCGGGACACTCTCCCCTCTCCCCGGGACACTCACGCCACACCTCGGGACACTCTCCCCTCCCCTCCCCCCGGGACACTCGCCCCTCTCCCCGGGACACTCTCCCCTCCCCCTGGGACACTCTCCCCTCCCCTCTCCTCGGGACACTCTCCCCTCCCGCCCGAGACACACTCCCCTCCCCTCGGGACACTCTCCCCTCCACCCGAGACAGTCTCCCCTCCTCCCGGGACACTCTCCCCTCCCCCCGTGACACTCTCCCCTCCCCCCGGGACACTCTCCCCTCTCCCCGGGACACTCACGCCACACCTCGGGACACTCGCCCCTCCCCTCCCCCTGGGAAAATCTCCACTCCCCTCGGGACACTCTCCCCTCCCCTCCCCCCGGGACACTCTCCCCTCCCCTCGGGACACTCTCCCCTCCCCTCTCCTCGGGACACACTCCCCTACCCGCCGAGACACTCTCCCCTCCTCCCGGGACACTCTCCCCTCCCCTCCCCCTGGGAAACTCTCCACTCCCCTCGGGACACTCTCCCCTCCCCTCCCCCCGGGACACTCTCCCCTCCCCTCGGGACACTCTCCCCTCCCCTCTCCTCGGGACACACTTCCCTACCCGCGGAGACACTCTCCCCTCCCCCGGGACACTCTCTCCTCCCCCCGAGACACTCTTCCCTCCCACCGAGACACTCTCCCCTCCCCCCGTGACACTCTCCCCTCCCCCCGGGACACTCTCCCCTCTCCCCGGGACACTCACGCCACACCTCGTGACACTCTCCCCTCCCCTCCCCCCGGGACACTCTCCCCTCCCCTCGGGACAATCTCCCCTCCCCTCTCCTCGGGACACACTTCCCTACCCGCGGAGACACTCTCCCCTCCCCCGGGACACTCTCTCCTCCCCCCGAGACACTCTTCCCTCCCACCGAGACACTCTCCCCTCCCCCCGTGACACTCTCCCCTCCCCCCGGGACACGCTCCCCTCTCCCCGGGACACTCACGCCACACCTCGGGACACTCTCCCCTCCCCTCCCCCCGGGACACTCTCCCCTCCCCTCGGGACACTCTCCCCTCCCCTCTCCTCGGGACACACTCCCCTACCCGCGGAGACACTCTCCCCTCCCCCCGGGACAGTCTCCCCTCCTCCCGGGACACTCTCCCCTCCCCTCCCCCTGGGAAACTCTCCACTCCCCTCGAGACACTCTCCCCTCCCCTCCCCCCGGGACACTCACGCCACACCTCGGGACACTCTCCCCTCCCCTCCCCCCAGGACACTCGTCCCTCTCCCAGGGACACTCTCCCCTCCCCCTGGGACACTCTCCCCTCCCCTCTCCTCGGGACACTCTCCCCTCCCGCCCGAGACACACTCCCCTCCCCTCGGGACACTCTCCCCTCCACCCGAGACAGTCTCCCCTCCTCCCGGGACACTCTCCCCTCCCCCCGTGACACTCTCCCCTCCCCCCGGGACACTCTCCCCTCTCCCCGGGACACTCACGCCACACCTCGGGACACTCTCCCCTCCCCTCCCCCTGGGAAACTCTCCACTCCCCTCGGGACACTCTCCCCTCCCCTCCCCCCGGGACACTCTCCACTCCCCTCGGGACACTCTCCCCTCCCCTCCCCCCGGGACACTCTCCCCTCCCCTCGGGACACTCTCCCCTACCCTCCCCACGAGACACTCTCCCCTCTCCTCGGGACACACTCCCTTACCCGCCGAGACACTCTCCCCTCCCCCCGGGACACTCTCCCCTCCCCCCGGGACAGTCTCCCCTCCTCCCGGGACACTCTCCCCTCCCCTCCCCCTGGGAAACTCTCCACTCCCCTCGGGACACTCTCCCCTCCCCTCCCCCCGGGACACTCTCTCCTCCCCCCGAGACACTCTTCCCTCCCACCGAGACACTCTCCCCTCCCCCGGGACACTCTCTCCTCCCCCCGAGACACTCTTCCCTCCCACCGAGACACTCTCCCCTCCCCCCGTGACACTCTCCCCTCCCCCCGGGACACTCTCCCCTCTCCCCGGGACACTCACGCCACACCTCGGGACACTCTCCCCTCCCCTCCCCCCGGGACACTCTCCCCTCCCCTCGGGACACTCTCCCCTCCCCTCTCCTCGGGACACACTCCCCTACCCGCGGAGACACTCTCCCCTCCCCCCGGGACAGTCTCCCCACCTCCCGGGACACTCTCCCCTCCCCTCCCCCTGGGAAACTCTCCACTCCCCTCGAGACACTCTCCCCTCCCCTCCCCCCGGGACACTCTCCCCTCCCCTCGGGACACTCTCCCCTCCCCTCTCCTCGGGACACACTCCCCTACCCGCGGAGACACTCTCCCCTCCCCCGGGACACTCTCCCCTCCCCCCGAGACACACTCCCCTACCCCGAGACACTCTCCCCTCCACCGAGACACTCTCCCTCCCCCCGTGACACTCTCCACTCCCCCGAGACACTCTCCCCTCCCCCCGAGACACTCTCCCCTCCCCCCGAGACACTCTTCCCTCCCACCGAGACACTCTCCCCTCCCCCCAAGACACTCTCCACTCCCACCGAGACATTCTCTCCTCCCCCTGAGACACTCTCCACTCCCCCGAAGACACTCTCCACTCCCACCGAGACATTCTCCCCTCCCCCCGAGACACTCTCCACTCCCCCGAAGACACTCTCCACTCCCACCGAGACACTCTCCCCTCCCCCCAAGACACTCTCCACTCCCACCGAGACATTCTCCCCTCCCCCCGAGACACTCTCCACTCCCCCCAAGACACTCTCCACTCCCACCGAGACACTCTCCCCTCCCCCCAAGACACTCTCCACTCCCACCGAGACACTCTCCCCTCCCCCCGAGACACTCTTCCCTCCCACCGAGACACTCTCCCCTCCCCCCAAGACACTCTCCACTCCCACCGAGACATTCTCTCCTCCCCCTGAGACACTCTCCACTCCCCCGAAGACACTCTCCACTCCACCGAGACATTCTCCCCTCCCCCCGAGACACTCTCCCCTCCCCCGAAGACACTCTCCACTCCCACCGAGACATTCTCCCCTCCCCCCGAGACACTCTCCACTCCCCCCAAGACACTCTCCACTCCCACCGAGACACTCTCCACTCCCCCGAGACATTCTCTCCTCCCCCTGAGACACTCTCCCCTCCCCCGAGACACTCTCCCTCCCCCCGTGACACTCTCCCCTCCCCCCGTGACACTCTCCCCTCGCCCCGGGGACACTCTCGCCTCTCCCCGGGACACTCACGCCACACCTCGGGACACTCTCCCCTCCCCTCCCCCCGGGACACTCTCCCCTCTCCCCGGGACACTCACGCCACACCTCGGGACACTCTCCCCTCCCCTCCCCCCGGGACACTCGCCCCTCTCCCCGGGACACTCTCCCCTCCCCCTGGGACACTCTCCCCTCCCCTCTCCTCGGGACACTCTCCCCTCCCCCCCGAGACACAGTCCCCTCCCCTCGGGACACTCTCCCCCTCCACCCGAGACAGTCTCCCCTCCTCCCGGGACACTCTCCCCTCCTCCCGCGACACTCTCCCCTCCCCCCGTGACACTCTCCCCTCCCCCGGGACACTCTCCCCTCTCCCCGGGACACTCACGCCACACCTCGGGACACTCTCCCCTCCTCTCCCCCCGGGACACTCTCCCCTCCCCTCGGGACACTCTCCCCTCCCCTCTCCTCGGGACACACTCCCTACCCGCGGAGACACTCTCCCCACCCCCGGGACAGTCTCCCCTTCTCCCGGGACACTCTCCCCTCCCCTCCCCCTGGGAAACTCTCCACTCCCCTCGGGACACTCTCCCCTCCCCTCCCCCCGGGACACTCTCCCCTCCCCTCGGGACACTCTCCCCTCCCCTCTCCTCGGGACACACTCCCCTACCCGCGGAGACACTCTCCCCTCCCCCGGGACACTCTCCCCTCCCCCCGAGACACACTCCCCTACCCCGAGACACTCTCCCCTCCCCCGAGACACTCTCCCTCCCCCCGTGACACTCTCCACTCCCCCGAGACACTCTACCCTCCCCCCGTGACACTCTCCCCTCCCCCCGTGACACTCTCCCCTCCCCCGGGACACTCTCCCCTCTCCCCGGGACACTCACGCCACACCTCGGGACACTCTCCCCTCCCCTCCCCCCGGGACACTCGCCCCTCTCCCAGGGACACTCTCCCCTCCCCCTGGGACACTCTCCCCTCCCCTCTCCTCGGGACACTCTCCCCTCCCGCCCGAGACACACTCCCCTCCCCTCGGGACAATCTCCCCTCCACCCGAGACAGTCTCCCCTCCTCCCGGGACACTCTCCCCTCCCCCCGTGACACTCTCCCCTCCCCCCGGGACACTCTCCCCTCTCCCCGGGACACTCACGCCACACCTCGGGACACTCTCCCCTTCCCTCCCCCTGGGAAACTCTCCACTCCCCTCGGGACACTCTCCCCTCCCCTCCCCCCGGGACACTCTCCCCTCCCCTCGGGACACTCTCCCCTCCCCTCTCCTCGGGACACACTCCCCTACCCGCAGAGACACTCTCCCCTCCCCCCGGGACAGTCTCCCCTCCTCCCTGGACACTCTCCCCTCCCCTCCCCCTGGGAAACTCTCCACTCCCCTCGGGACACTCTCCCCTCCCCTCCCCCCGGGACACTCTCCCCTCCCCTCGGGACACTCTCCCCTCCCCTCTCCTCGGGACACACTTCCCTACCCGCGGAGACACTCTCCCCTCCCCCGGGACACTCTCTCCTCCCCCCGAGACACTCTTCCCTCCCACCGAGACACTCTCCCCTCCCCCGTGACACTCTCCCCTCCCCCGAGACACTCTCCCCTCCCCCCGTGACACTCTCCCCTCCCCCCGGGACAATCTCCCCTCTCCCCGGGACACTCACGCCACACCTCGGGACACTCTCCCCTCCCCTCCCCCCGGGACACTCTCCCCTCCCCTTGGGACAATCTCCCCTCCCCTCTCCTCGGGACACACATCCCTACCCGCGGAGACACTCACCCCTCCCCCGGGACAGTCTCCCCTCCTCCCGGGACACTCTCCCCTCCCCCCCGAGACACTCTCCCCTCCCCCGGGACACTCTCTCCTCCCCCCGAGACACTCTTCCCTCCCACCGAGACACTCTCCCCTCCCCCCGTGACACTCTCCCCTCCCCCTGGGACACTCTCCCCTCTCCCCGGGACACTCACGCCACACCTCGGGACTCTCTCCCCTCCCCTCCCCCCGGGACACTCTCCCCTCCCCTCGGGACACTCTCCCCTCCCCTCTCCTCGGGACACACTCCCCTACCCGCGGAGACACTCTCCCCTCCCCCGGGACACTCTCCCCTCCCCCCGGGACAGTCTCCCCTCCTCCCGGGACACTCTCCCCTCCCCTCCCCCTGGGAAACTCTCCACTCCCCTCGAGACACTCTCCCCTCCCCTCCCCCCGGGACACTCTCCCCTCCCCTCGGGACACTCTCCCCTCCCCTCTCCTCGGGACACACTCCCCTACCCGCGGAGACACTCTCCCCTCCCCCGGGACACTCTCCCCTCCCCCCGAGACACACTCCCCTCCCCCCGAGACACACTCCCCTCCCCCGAGACACTCTCCCCTCCACTGAGACACTCTCCCTCCCCCCGTGACACTCTCCACTCCCCCGAGACACTCTCCCCTCCCCCCGAGACACTCTCCCCTCCCCCCGAGACACTCTCCCCTCCCCCCGAGACACTCTTCCCTCCCACCGAGACACTCTCCCCTACCCCCAAGACACTCTCCACTCCCACCGAGACACTCTCCCCTCCCACCGAGACACTCTCCCCTCCCCCCAAGACACTCTCCACTCCCCCGAGACACTCTCCACTCCCCCGAGACATTCTCTCCTCCCCCTGAGACACTCTCCCCTCCCCCGAGACACTCTCCCTCCCCCCGAGACACTCTCCCCTCCCCTCTCCTCGGGACACACTCCCCTACCCGCGGAGACACTCTCCCCTCCCCCCGGGACAGTCTCCCCTCCTCCCGGGAAACTCTCCCCTTCCCTCCCCCTGGGAAACTCTCCACTCCCCTCGGGACACTCTCCCCTCCCCTCCCCCCGGGACACTCTCCCCTCCCCTCGGGACACTCTCCCCTCCCCTCTCCTCGGGACACACTCCCCTACCCGCGGAGACACTCTCCCCTCCACCGGGACACTCTCCCCTCCCCCCGAGACACACTCCCCTTCCCCGAGTCACTCTCCCCTCCCCCGAGACACGCTCCCTCCCCCCGTGACACTCTCCACTCCCCCGAGACCCTCTCCCCTCCCCCCGAGACACTCTCCCCTCCCCCCGAGACACTCTTCCCTCCCACCGAGACACTCTCCCCTCCCCCCAAGACACTCTCCCCTCCACCGAGACACTCTCCCCTCTCCCCGTGACACTCTCCCCTCTCCCCGGGACACTCACGCCACACCTCGGGACACTCTCCCCTCCCCTCCCCCCGGGACACTCGCCCCTCTCCCCGGGACACTCTCCCATCCCCCTGGGACACTCTCCCCTCCCCTCTCCTCGGGACACTCTCCCCTCCCCCCCGTGAAACACTCCGCTCCCCTCGGGACTCTCTCCCCTCCACCCGAGACAGTCTCCCCTCCTCCCGGGACACTCTCCCCTCCCCCCGTGACACTCTCCCCTCCCCCCGGGACACTCTCCCCTCTCCCCGGGACACTCACGCCACACCTCGGGACACTCTCCCCTCCCCTCCCCCTGGGAAACTCTCCACTCCCCTCGGGACACTCTCCCCTCCCCTCCCCCCGGGACACTCTCCCCTCCCCTCGGGACCCTCTCCCCTCCCCTCCCCCCGGGACACTCTCCCCTCCCCCCGGGACACTCTCCCTTCCTCCCGGGACACTCTCCCCTCCCCCCGGGACACTCTCCCTACCCTCTCCTCGGGACACACTCCCCTACCCGCGTAGACACTCTCCCCTCCCCCCGGGACAGTCTCCCCTCCTCCCGGGACACTCTCCCCTCCCCTCCCCCTGCGAAACTCTCCACTCCCCTAGGGACACTCTCCCCTCCCCTCCCCCCGGGACACTCTCCCCTCCCCGCGGAGACACTCTCCCCTCCCCCCGGGACAGTCTCCCCTCCCCCCGAGACACACTCCCCTCCCCCCGAGACACACTCCCCTCCCCCCGAGACACTCTCCCCTCCCCCCGAGACACTCTCCCCTCCCCCCGAGACGCTCTCCCCTCCCCCCAAGACACTCTCCACTCCCACCGAGACACTCTCTCCTCCCCCCGAGACACTCTCCCCTCCCCCCGTGACACTCTCCCCTCCCCCCGGGACAGTCTCCCCTCCCCCCGAGACACACTCCCCTCCCCCCGAGACACACTCCCCTCCCCCCGAGACACTCTCCCTCCCCCCCGAGACACTCTCCCCTCCCCCCGAGACGCTCTCCCCTCCCCCAAGACACTCTCCCCTCCCCCCGAGACGCTCTCCCCTCCCCCCAAGACACTCTCCACTCCCACCGAGACACTCTCTCCTCCCCCCGAGACACTCTCCCCTCCCCCCGTGACACTCTCCCCTCCCCCCGAGACGCTCTCCCCTCCCCCCAAGACACTCTCCACTCCCACCGAGACACTCTCTCCTCCCCCCGAGACACTCTCCCCTCCCCCCGTGACACTCTCCCCTCTCCCCGGGACACTCTCCCCTCTCACTCTCCCCTCCCCTCTCCTCGGGACACTCTCCCCTCCCCCCCGAGACACACTCCCCTCCCCTCGGGACACTCTCCCCTCCACCCGAGACAGTCTCCCCTCCTCCCGGGACACTCTCCCCTCCCCCCGTGACACTCTCCCCTCCCCCCAGGACACTCTCCCCTCTCCCCGGGACACTCAGGCCACACCTCGGGACACTCTCCCCTCCCCTCCCCCCGGGACACTCTCCCCTCCCCTCGGGACACTCTCCCCTCCCCTCTCCTCGGGACACACTCCCCTACCCGCGGAGACACTCTCCCCTCCCCCCGGGACAGTCTCCCCTCCTCCCGGGACACTCTCCCCTCCCCTCCCCCTGGGAAACTCTCCACTCCCCTCGGGACACTCTCCCCTCCCCTCCCCCCGGGACACTCTCCCCTCCCCTCGGGACACTCTCCCCTCCCCTCTCCTCGGGACACACTCCCCTACCCGCGGAGACACTCTCCCCTCCCCCCGAGACACACTCCCCTACCCCGAGACACTCTCCCCTCCCCCGAGACACTCTCCCTCCCCCGAGACACTCTCCCCTCCCCCCGATACACTCTCCACTCCCCCGAGACACTCTCCCCTCCCCCCGAGACACTCTCCCCTCCCCCCGAGACACTCTTCCCTCCCACCGAGACACTCTCCCCTCCCCCCAAGACACTCTCCACTCCCACCGAGACACTCTCCACTCCCCCGAGACATTCTCTCCTCCCCCTGAGACACTCTCCCCTCCCCCGAGACACTCTCCCCTCCCCCCGTGACACTCTCCCCTCCCCCCGGGACACTCTCCCCTCTCCCCGGGACACTCACGCCACACCTCGGGACACTCTCCCCTCCCCTCCCCCAGGGACACTCGCCCCTCTCCCCGGGACACTCTCCCCTCCCCCTGGGACACTCTCCCCTCCCCTCTCCTCGGGACACTCTCCCCTCCCCCCCGAGACACACTCCCCTCCCCTCGGGACACTCTCCCCTCCACCCGAGACAGTCTCCCCTCCTCCCGGGACACTCTCCCCTCCCCCCGTGACACTCTCCCCTCCCCCCGGGACACTCTCCCCTCTCCCCGGGACACTCACGCCACACCTCGGGACACTCTCCCCTCTCCCCGGGACACTCACACCACACCTCGGGACACTCTCCCCTCCCCTCCCCCTGGGAAACTCTCCACTCCCCTCGGGACACTCTCCCCTCCCCTCCCCCCGGGACACTCTCCCCTCCCCCCGTGACACTCTCCCCTCCCCCCGGGACACTCTCCCCTCTCCCCGGGACACTCACGCCACACCTCGGGACACTCTCCCCTCCCCTCCCCCCGGGACACTCTCCCCTCCCCTCGGGACACTCTCCCCTCCCCTCTCCTCGGGACACACTCCCCTACCCGCGGAGACACTCTCCCCTCCCCCCGGGACAGTCTCCCCTCCTCCCGGGACACTCTCCCCTCCCCTCCCCCTGGGAAACTCTCCACTCCCCTCGGGACACTCTCCCCTCCCCTCCCCCCGGGACACTCTCCCCTCCCCTCGGGACACTCTCCCCTCCCCTCTCCTCGGGACACACTCCCCTACCCGCGGAGACACTCTCCCCTCCCCCCGGGACAGTCTCCCCTCCTCCCGGGACACTCTCCTCTCCCCGCCCCCTGGGAAACTCTCCACTCCCCTCGGGACACTCTCCCCTCCCCTCCCCCCGGGACACTCTCCCCTCCCCTCGTGACACTCTCCCCTCCCCTCTCCTCGGGACACACTTCCCTACCCGCGGAGACACTCTCCCCTCCCCCGGGACACTCTCTCCTCCCCCCGAGACACTCTTCCCTCCCACCGAGACACTCTCCCCTCCCCCCGTGACACTCTCCCCTCCCCCCGGGACATTCTCCCCTCTCCCCGGGACACTCACGCCACACCTCGGGACACTCTCCCCTCCCCTCCCCCCGGGACACACTCCCCTACCCGCGGAGACACTCTCCCCTCCCCCGGGACACTCTCCCCTCCCCCCGGGACACTCTCCCCTTCCCTCCCCCTGGGAAACTCTCCACTCCCCTCGGGACACTCTCCCCTCCCCCGAGACACACTCCCCTACCCAGAGACACTCTCCCTTCCCCCGAGACACTCTCCCTCCCCCCGTGACACTCTCCACTCCCCCGAGACACTCTCCCCTCCCCACGAGACACTCTCCCCTCCCCCCGAGACACTCTTCCCTCCCACCGAGACACTCTCCCCTCCCCCCGGGACAGGCTCCCCTCCTCCCGGGACACTCTCCCCTCCCCTCCCCCTGGGAAACTCTCCACTCCCCTCGGGACACTCTCCCCTCCCCTCCCCCCGGGACTCTCTCCCCTCCCCTCGGGACACTCTCCCCTCCCCTCTCCTCGGGACACACTCCCCTACCCGCGGAGACACTCTCCCCTCCTCCCGGGACACTCTCCCCTCCCCTCCCCCTGGGAAACTCTCCACTCCCCTCGGGACACTCTCCCCTCCCCTCCCCCCGGGACACTCTCCCCTCCCCTCGGGACACTCTCCCCTTCCCTCTCCTCGGGACACACTTCCCTACCCGCGGATACACTCTCCCCTCCCCCGGGACACTCTCTCCTCCCCCCGAGACACTCTTCCCTCCCACCGAGACACTCTCCCCTCCCCCCGGGACATTCTCCCCTCTCCCCGGGACACTCACGCCACACCTCGGGACACTCTCCCCTCCCCTCCCCCCGGGACACACTCCCCTACCCGCGGAGACACTCTCCCCTCCCCCGGGACACTCTCCCCTCCCCCCGAGACACACTCCCCTACCCCGAGACACACTCCCCTACCCCGAGACACTCTCCCTCCCCCCGTGACACTCTCCACTCCCCCGAGACACTCTGCCCTCCCCACGAGACACTCTCCCCTCCCCCTGAGACACTCTTCCCTCCCACCGAGACACTCTCCCCTCCCCCCGAGACACTCTTCCCTCCCCCCAAGACACTCTCCACTCCCACCGAGACACTCTCCCCTCCCCCCAAGACACTCTCCACTCCCACCGAGACACTCTCCCCTCCCACCGAGACACTCTCCCCTCCCCCCGAGACACTCTCCCCTCCCCCCAAGACACTCTCCCCTCCCCCCGAGACACTCTTCCCTCCCACCGAGACACTCTCCCCTCCCCCCAAGACACTCTCCCCTCCCCCCGAGACACTCTCCCTCCCCCCGTGACACTCTCCCCTCCCCCCGGGACACTCTCCCCTCTCCCCGGGACACTCACGCCACACCTCGGGACACTCTCCCCTCCCCTCCCCCCGGGACACTCGCCCCTCTCCCCGGGACACTCTCCCCTCCCCGTGGGACACTCTCCCCTCCCCTCTCCTCGGGACACTCTCCCCTCCCCCCCGAGACACACTCCCGTCCCCTCGGGAAACTCTCCCCTCCACCCGAGACAGTCTCCCCTCCTCCCGGGACACTCTCCCCTCCCCCCGTGACACTCTCCCATCCCCCCGGGACACTCTCCCCTCTCCCCGGGACACTCACGCCACACCTCGGGACACTCTCCCCTCCCCTCCCCCTGGGAAACTCTCCACTCCCCTCGGGACACTCACCCCTCCCCTCTCCTCGGGACACACTTCCCTACCCGCGGAGACACTCTCCCCTCCCCCGGGACACTCTCTCCTCACCCCGAGACACTCTTCCCTCCCACTGAGACACTCTCCCCTCCCCCCGTGACACTCTCCCCTCCCCCCGGGACACTCTCCCCTCTCCCCGGGACACTCACGCCACACCTCGGGACACTCTCCCCTCCCCTCGGGACACTCTCCCCTCCCCTCTCCTCGGGACACACTCCCCTACCCGCGGAGACACTCTCCCCTCCCCCCGGGACAGTCTCCCCTCCTCCCGGGACACTCTCCCCTCCCCTCCCCCTGGGAAACTCTCCACTCCCCTCGGGACACTCTCCCCTCCCCTCCCCCCGGGACACTCTCCCCTCCCCTCGGGACACTCTCCCCTCCCCTCTCCTCAGGACACACTCCCCTACCCGCGGAGACACTCTCCCCTCCCCCGGGACACTCTCCCATCCCCCGAGACACACTCCCCTACCCCGAGACACTCTCCCCTCCCCCGAGACACTCTCCCTCCCCCCGTGACACTCTCCACTCCCCCGAGACACTCTCCCCTCCCCCCGAGACACTCTCCCCTCCCCCCGAGACACTCTTCCCTCCCACCGAGACACTCTCCCCTCCCCCCAAGACACTCTCCACTCCCACCGAGACACTCTCCACTCCCCCGAGACATTCTCTCCTCCCCCTGAGACACTCTCCCCTCCCCCGAGACACTCTCCCTCCCCCCGTGACACTCTCCCCTCCCCCCGTGACACTCTCCCCTCCCCCCGGGACACTCTCCCCTCTCCCCGGGACACTCACGCCACACCTCGGGACACTCTCCCCTCCCCTCCCCCCGGGACACTCGCCCCTCTCCCCGGGACACTCTCCCCTCCCCCTGGGACACTCTCCCCTCCCCTCTCCTTGGGACACTCTCCCCTCCCCCCCGAGACACACTCCCCTCCCCTCGGGACACTCTCCCCTCCACCCGAGACAGTCTCCCGTCCTCCCGGGACACTCTCCCCTCCCCCCGTGACACTCTCCCCTCCCCCCGGGACACTCACGCCACACCTCGGGACACTCTCCCCTCCCCTCCCCCTGGGAAACTCTCCACTCCCCTCGGGACACTCTCCCCTCCCCTCCCACCGGGACACTCTCCCCTCCCCTCGGGACACTCTCCCCTCCCCTCTCCTCGGGACACACTCCCCTACCCGCGGAGACACTCTCCCCTCCCCCCGGGACAGTCTCCCCTCCTCCCGGGACACTCTCCCCTCCCCTCCCCCTGGGAAACTCTCCACTCCCCTCGGGACACTCTCCCCTCCCCTCCCCCCGGGACACTCTCCCCTCCCCTCGGGACACTCTCCCCTCCCCTCTCCTCGGGACACACTTCCCTACCCGCGGAGACACTCTCCCCTCCCCCGGGACACTCTCTCCTCCCCCCGAGACACTCTT
>NW_027251769.1:0-37323 GCF_044704955.1 Pristiophorus japonicus | reverse complement strand
GGGGGGGTGAGAGAAGGGGGAGGGGGGGTGAGAGAAGGGGGAGGGGGGTGAGAGAAGGGGGAGGGGGGGGTGAGAGAAGGGGGAGGGGGGGGTGAGAGAAGGGGGAGGGGGGGTGAGAGAAGGGGGAGGGGGGGTGAGAGAAGGGGGAGGGGGGTGAGAGAAGGGGAGGGGGGTGAGAGAAGGGGGAGGGGGGGTGAGAGAAGGGGGAGGGGGGGTGAGAGAAGGGGGAGGGGGGGGTGAGAGAAGGGGAGGGGGGGTGAGAGAAGGTGGAGGGGGGGTGAGAGAAGGGGGAGGGGGGGTGAGAGAAGGGGGAGGGGGGGTGAGAGAAGGGGGAGGGGGGGTGAGAGAAGGGGGAGGGGGGGTGAGAGAAGGGGAGGGGGTGTGAGAGAAGGGGGAGGGGGGGTGAGAGAAGGGGGAGGGGGGGTGAGAGAAGGGGGAGGGGGGTGAGAGAAGGGGGAGGGGGGGTGAGAGAAGGGGGAGGGGGGGTGAGAGAAGGGGAGGGGGGGTGAGAGAAGGGGGAGGGGGGGTGAGAGAAGGGGGAGGGGGGGTGAGAGAAGGGGGAGGGGGGGTGAGAGAAGGGGGAGGGGGGGTGAGAGAAGGGGAGGGGGGTGAGAGAAGGGGGAGGGGGGGTGAGAGAAGGTGGAGGGGGGGTGAGAGAAGGGGGAGGGGGGGGTGAGAGAAGGGGGAGGGGGGGGTGAGAGAAGGGGGAGGGGGGGTGAGAGAAGGTGGAGGGGGGGGTGAGAGAAGGGGGAGGGGGGGTGAGAGAAGGGGGAGGGGGGGTGAGAGAAGGGGGAGGGGGGTGAGAGAAGGGGGAGGGGGGGGTGAGAGAAGGGGGAGGGGGGGGTGAGAGAAGGGGGAGGGGGGGGTGAGAGAAGGGGGAGGGGGGGGTGAGAGAAGGGGAGGGGGGGGTGAGAGAAGGGGGAGGGGGGGTGAGAGAAGGGGGAGGGGGGGGTGAGAGAAGGGGGAGGGGGGGGGTGAGAGAAGGGGGAGGGGGGGGTGAGAGGGGGAGGGGGGGGTGAGAGAAGGGGGAGGGGGGGTGAGGAATCGGGGAGGGGGGGTGAGAGAATCGGGGGAGGGGGGGTGAGAGAAGGGGGAGGGGGGTGAGAGAAGGGGGAGGGGGGGTGAGAGAAGGGGGAGGGGGGTGAGAGAAGGGGAGGGGGGTGAGAGAAGGGAGAGGGGGGAAAGGAGGAGGAGGGGGGAAAGGGAGGAGGGGGGAGAAAGGAGGAGGGGGGGAGAAAGGAGGAGGGGGGAGAAAGGAGGAGGGGGGGAGAAAGGAGGAGGGGGGGAGAAAGGAGGAGGGGGGGAGAAAGGAGGAGGGGGGGAGAAAGGAGGAGGGGGGGAGAAAGGAGGAGGGGGGGAGAAAGGAGGAGGGGGGAAAGGAGGAGGGTGGAAAGGAGGAGGGGGGGAAAGGAGGAGGGGGGGAAAGGAGGAGGGGGGGGGGAAAAGGAGGAGGGGGGGAAGGAGGAGGGGGGGAAAAGGAGGAGGGGGGGAAAAGGAGGAGGGGGGGAAAGGAGGAGGGGGGGAAAGGAGGAGGGGGGAAAGGAGGAGGGGGGAAAGGAGGAGGGGGGAAAGGAGGAGGGGGGAAAGGAGGAGGGGGGGAAGGAGGAGGGGGGGAAAGGAGGAGGGGGGGAAAGGAGGAGGGGGGGAAAGGAGGAGGGGGGAAAGGAGGAGGGGGGGAAAGGAGGAGGGGGGGAAAGGAGGAGGGGGGAAAGGAGGAGGGGGGGAAAGGAGGAGGGGGGAAAGGAGGAGGGGGAAAGGAGGAGGGGGGAAAGGAGGAGGGGGGGAAAGGAGGAGGGGGGGAAAGGAGGAGGGGGGGAAAGGAGGAGGGGGGGAAAGGAGGAGGGGGGAAAGGAGGAGGGGGGAAAGGAGGAGGGGGGAAAGGAGGAGGGGGGAAAGGAGGAGGGGGAAAGGAGGAGGGGGGAAAGGAGGAGGGGGGAAAGGAGGAGGGGGGAAAGGAGGAGGGGGGAAAGGAGGAGGGGGGGGAAGGAGGAGGGGGGGAAAGGAGGAGGGGGGGGAAAGAAGGAGGGGGGAAAGAAGGAGGGGGGAAAGAAGGAGGGGGGGAAAGAAGGAGGGGGGGAAAGGAGGAGGGGGGGAAAGGAGGAGGGGGGGAAAGGAGGAGGGGGGGAAAGGAGGAGGGGGGGAAAGGAGGAGGGGGGGAAAGGAGGAGGGGGGAAAGGAGGAGGGGGGAAAGGAGGAGGGGGGAAAGGAGGAGGGGGAAGGAGGAGGGGGGGAAGGGGCGGGGAAAGGAGGAGGGGGGGAAGGAGAAGGAGGGGCGGGGGGGTGGGGGGGGAGGCTGAATGGGACGGGCCCAGCCAGGCCCAAGCCTTCGGGCAGGGCCCGTCCCCAGCACCAGATTTACAGGTAGGTGGCGTTGGGTCGGGAGCGCGGGTCGGGGTCGGGTGGAGCGCTTGTCGGGGTTGGGGGGGCGGAGGGAGGTCGGGTAGGGTTGGGTCTGGGGGGGGGGGGGGGGAGGGGAGGGGCGGGGCGGTCGGGAGCACGGGTCGGGTCGGGGTGGTTCGGGTGGGGGTGCGGTCGGGAACACGGGTTGGGCCGGGGGGGGGGGGACCCGTGGATGAGGGAGGTCGGGTTGGTTCGGGTGGGGGGGGTGGGGAAGAGGGATGGAGCGTGGGTCGGGTTGGGATCGGGTCGGGGTTCGTGGTGGGAGGGAGGTCAGTTCGGTTCGGGTCGGGGGGGGGGTGGGGGAGGAGGAGGGAGGGAGAGGGAGGGAGGTCTGGTCGGTGCGGGGGGTGGGGGGAGTCGAGTCGGGTCGGGAGGAAGCAGGAGTTGGGCGTGGGAGGATCCTTATGCACGCAGCCCCAGTGAGGCCATTCGGCCAGGGCTAGGGGCTGCGTGCTTCGGGCCCCTCCCACACAGTTTTGGGCGCCTGGAGCTACTGCACATGCGCGCCCACTGTAGCGCGCATGTGCAGAGGTCCCGGCACTGTTTTCAGCGCAGGGACCTAGCTCCGCCCCCCTGCAGCTCGTGCTGTGCCACGCCGAGGGCCAGAGGACCTGCAGGGAGCCGGAGAATCTGTAAGTTTTTTTTAGGCGCACTTTGTGGCACGAAAAACGGGCGTCCAGGTCGGGGCTGTGCCGTTCTAGGCGCGGCCTGAAACTTGGGCCCATGGTTACTCTCCTTCTGTGTCACCAATTTTGACCATATTACTGGTACCTAAATAGATATACCTATTACAACAAAACCAGCTCTACCAATGACCCCCTTTCTACCCTCACCTGTTGCTTCCGACCCTGTCTGCCGATGTCCACCTAGTCTCCTTAACCAGCTTCACTACTACTACTGACCAGGGAGGTGACCACCCTCTGGAACGTCTGCTCCAAAAAACTTTCTTTCTCCCGAATGTAGCAGCATCTGTCCAGTTGACTCTCAAGCTGTGCAACTTTCTGCTCAAGGTGTGCAATCTTCGAACATTTCATTCATGCTTATTAGGAACTTGCATTTATATAGCGACTTTAATGGAATAAAACATCCCAAGGTGCTTCATAGGAGCATCAAACAAAATCAGACACTGAGCCACACAAAAAGATATTAGGGCATATGACCAAATGCTTGCTCAAAGAGGTAGGTTTTAAGGAGCGACTTAATGGAGGAAAGAGAGGCAGAGAGGTTTAGGAAGGGAATTCCAGAGCTTAGGGCCTTGGCAGCTGAATTGCCAATGATGGAACGATTAAAAATCAGGGATGCGCAAGAGGCCAGAATTGGAGGAGTGCAGATATCTTGGGGGGCTGCAGGAAGGTTCAGAGATAGGGAGGGGCAAGGCAATGGAGGGATTTGAAAACAAGGATGAGAATTTTAAAATCAAGGCGTTGCTCAAACGGGAGCCAATGGAGTTCGGGGTGATGGGTGAATGGGACTTGGTGCAAGTTAGGATACGGGCAGCAGAGTTTTGGATGAGCTTAAGTTTATGGAGGGTGGAAGATGGGAGGTCTGCTAGGAGTGCGTTAGAGTAGTCACTGTGGATGGCATGTCCGTCTAGGCAGGTCCACATCATGCATGCCGCATACATTACTCTAGACTTTGATCCTGTCATACCAATTTATATATTTAGCCATTACTTGAAAATGATTGCAATTTTAATTAATCAAAATGAGTGCAAGTGTATGAAGGGCCTTCCATTTACAGCCTAGTAATCAACAATCTCAACTCCAAGCATCAGCTTATTTACTTAACTACAGCAAACACATCTCCAGCCAGCTGTTTGCCTGTCCTGGCATGCTCATGGAGTTCTTTCTGCATTTCATTCAGTATATTGGAAATTTGTTTGGAAACCACATCCACATTTATTTTGTTTTCTTGTTTCTCTACTGCCAAACTACCAAGAATAAATAAGTGCGTCAACTTCACACAAGCCAATAAAGTAAGGGACTGAGTGGAGCAGTGAGTCATCACCCTTTAATCTTTGGAGCCGTGATTCAAATCATTATCTGACCATAATGATAGATGCATACGTTATCGTCTAGATCATCTACCCAGATAGCCCATTTTTCTTAACGTTACAAGGACACTCTCAAAGACTACCTGATAAAGTGCAACATCCCCACTGACACCTGGGAGTCCCTGGCCAAAGACCACCCAAAGTGGAGGAAGTGCATCCGGGAGAGCGCTGAGCTCCTCGAGTCTCGTCGCCGAGAGCATGCAGAAATCAAGCGGAAGGAGCGTGCGACAAACCAGGCTCCCTGCCCACCCTTTCCCGCAACCACTGTCTGTCCCACCTGTGGTTCCCGTATTAGGCTGTACAGCCACCCAGGAACTCATGCTACGAGTGGAAGCAAGTCTTCCTCAATGATGACGAGGACGAGGACGAGGACGAGGACGAGGACGAGGACGAGGACGAGGACGAGGACGAGGACGAGGATGATAAATAATAATAATAATGATAGATTGTAAATAGTTGGGGTCCCAGCACTGATCCCTGCGGCACTCCACTAGTTACGGATTGCCAACCCGAGAATGAACCATTTATCCCGACTCTCTGTTTTCTGTTCATTAGCCAATCCTCTATCCATGCTAATATATTACCCCCAACCCCATGAACTTTTATCTTGTGCAGTAATCTTTTATGTGGCACCTTGTCAAATGCCTTCTGGAAGTCCAAATACACCACATCCACTGGTTCCCTTTTATCTATCCCGTTCGTTACATCCTCAAAGAATTCCAGCAAATTTGTCAAATATGACTTCCTCTTCATAAATCCATGCTGACTCTGATTGACTGAATTATGCTTTTCCAAATGTCCTGCTCCTGCTTCATTAATAATGGATTCCAACATTTTCCTAACCACAGATGTCAGCTTACTGGTCTATAGTTTCCTGCTTTTTGTCTGCCTCCTTTTTTTTTTTAAAAAATAAGGGCGTTACATTTACAGTTTTCCAATCTGCTGGGACCTCCCCAGAATCCAGGGAATTTTGATAAATTACAACCAATGCATCCACTATCTCTGCTATGGCAGCCCCGACCTGCGAGAGACCATCAGTGGCAGGTCGGGGCCATAAAAGGAACGGCGAGCAGCAGCCTGGAGCTGTGTGGCGGCATTCCACTGCAAGGTACAGTTAAGAAGCTGTCTATCTCTGTCTTAAAATTAATGTCGGGTTACAGTTTGCATTAACAGCATTGACTGCAGCAGCAAATATGGCTGCAAAGAGAAAAAGCAATGAACCCAAGGACAATAATTTGGATGAGGTGCCGAAGATGAGCCAGGTTGACAGTGCAGATTCTCCGTCTACTGAAATCTACTGTCGCTGTCTTATAGCGTCAGGGTTAACAGCGGTTCACTGAATGGCATCAAAATTCCACCCCAGACAGAAAGAGGAACCATGAGGAAAAGGATGGGAGGTTGATGAAACATTTTTGCATTGGCTTCAAAATGAGTGTGGGAGAGACACGCTCTTCAGTGACCACCTTGATGAAGTTGGAGAGCTACGGCTGTGAAGAGGGTGACTGGATTGGACGTCACCAAGATCCAAGTCGCTGATTGGAGCGTGGGCAGGTACAGTGGGAGCGTTGGGGTGCAGGAGCGGCAAGAGACCGTGGAACGACGTGATCAGGGCCCAGGAGCGGCGAGCGCCCAGGGGCAGCACGGACCAGCCCACACTGCAATATGTATGCGCACTAGGTCTGTGCAACAGAGCTGGTCTCCAGGTTAATCCTTGCCACTGGACCAAGACCAAATTCTGTCAAGCCCGTATGGTGGCTAGTGTGCAACGGCCACCACACGTTAAAAAAATCCACGCACAGGTATCGTTCACCCTTCAATATGTAGTTCGGGACCTAGAATATTAGGTACTTCATTGAAACACCTGTAAACTCATCTCCTTTTGGCATGGAAGCAATTCGACGGAGTGCCTATGATGATGATGAGGATGATGAAGCACTTGGCAGGCCTGATTTTAATCCGTTTGAAGGTGGCTTGAGAGATACAACATTGGGTTCCACCATGTACACAAGAGAAAAACTTCATTCAGATGCCAGAGATAATGCTCTACGGTTTTAATATTGCAGCATGCTATGGGGCAGCAACCTGATATAGAGCCAAACTTGGATACGTTAAGCAAAGGTGGAAAAATTTGGCATCCATACCACAAGAAAAAGACGGTGCAAGCATGGATTACAGAGTTCTTTGCTATAAACTGTGGTGCAAAATGTAAAGTACAGTACAATTATGTGCTCTGTACTGAAATTAGAAGTTACTATATCATTTGACTTTAGTTTTTAAACAATTTTATCAACATGCATACATGCTGGTTTACATTGTTTACTGGTGATTTGAGGGTATTTTGAATGCCAGGTTAATGTTTGAGAAGCGCTACTCCTTTTACCATTCCCCTCATAGCAGGCAAATTGCATTAACACCAATGCGCCCGACACAAGTGGTAGGAGCTGTACGCTACAAGTGTATGTAAAAGCTATTGTTCAGAAAGGAGGGTGTTCAGAAAGGAGGGCGCTATCCTAGAATTGAAGGGGACTTGGAAGATTTTGTGTACTGCAATGAGTGGGACATTCCAGTTTTAGAGGGGGAGGTTTGGAATTTTTTTTAAATGGAAACAACACACACAAGTCTGGAATTCAGAACTCAAGCCATGTCCCCACCCAAAGAGTCAACTACTACCACCTCTCATCAGGCTCCTCGAGCAAATGGTGTCTGCACCAGCTATGTGAAAGTTTCACAGGTGTCCACCTGAACTATAGAAAACACCCAGGAGGAACAATTATAAAAATTGTCTTTTCAAACAACAGCTGCACAAGCACTCACTAAAGAAGGGCCAGGACTGAAATGTTACCAATCTTTTTTTATCAGCACAGTTTAATAGAATGTGGTGTGATCAGGCCTCAGGCCTGGGTGCCACAGTGAATTGCAACACAGTTCTTTCATCTTACGAGCCTGGATTCAAATCCAGCCAAGAAAGAATCATAGAAATTTACAGCACGGAAGGAGGCCATTCGGCCCATTTCGTCCACACCGGCTGACAAAGAGCTATCCAGCCTAATCCTACTTTCCAATCTTGTTACGGCACTTCAAGTGCATATCCAGGTACTTAAAAAAAAATGTGGTGAGTGTTTCTGCCTCTACCACTGTTTCAGGCAGTCAATTTCAGACCCCCACCACCCTCGGAGTGGAAAAAATCTCTCCTCAAATCGCCTCTAAAGCTCCTACCTATAACTTTAAATCTATGCCCCCTGGTTGTTGACCTCTCTGCTAAGGGAAATAGGTCCTTCCTATCCACGCTATCTAGGCACCTCATAATTTCATACACCTCAATAAGGTCTCCCCTCAGCCTCCTCTGTCCCAAAGAAAACAACCCCAGCCTATCCAATCTTTCCTCATAGCTAAAATTCTCCAGTCCAGGCAACATCCTCGTAAATCTCCTCTGTACCCTCTCTAAAGCAATCACATCTGCAAGCAGTACTCTAGCTATGGCCTAACTTGTGTTATATACAGTTCAAGCATAACCTCTCTGCTCTTGTATTCTATGCCTCGGATAACAAAGGCAAGTATTCCGTATGCCTTCTTAACCACCGTTTCTTCCTGTCCTGCTACCTTCTAGGATCTGTGGACATGCACTCCAAGGTCCCTTTGTTCCTCTGCACTTCTCAGTGTCCTACCATTTATTGTGTATTCCCTTGCCTTGTTAGCTCTCCTGAAATGCATTACCTCATACTTCTCAGAATTGAATTCCATTTGCCACTGTTCTGTCCACCTGACCAGTTCATTGATATCTTCCTATAGTCTACAGATTTCTTCATTATCAACCACGCTGCCAATTTTAGTATCATCTGCAAACTTTTTAATCATGCCCCCCTACATTCAAGTCTAAATCATTGATATATACCAGAAAAAGCAAGGGACCTAGTACTGAGCCCTGCGGAACCCCACTAGAAACAGCCTTCCAGTCACAAAAACACCCGTCAACCATTATCCTTTGCTTCCTGCCTCTGAGCCAATTTTGGATCCAACTTGCCACTTTGCTTTGGATTTCATGGGCTTTTACTTTTGTGACCAGAAAGATGGTATCAATCCTGGTCAACCTCTAGGATTAAAGTTATTTCCGTTTTAAGGAATTTTACCATGTCTCTGACAAGGTCAATTGTGAATAGCCTCAAACCACTTTTAAACAAAAATAAAGGGTCCGAAATTGCCCCTTCCCTTAAGGCCTGTTACTGCCGGAAATCAGCGGCCACGCTATGGAGTGCAGTAGCCGCCAATTTCTCTTGTAAGAGCCGCCATTTTGGAAATCCCGCTCCGGCGGTATCCCGGCGGTGACCCGCTCCCCCTACTAACACTCTTCTGCTGCCGATGCATCCTAAGTGCATCATCCCAACACCGCCAATGTTTCCCCCCACCCCCATGGCGAAATTCCAGCAAAAAAAGGTGCCAAAAGGTGTTTTTTCTGCCGGAGCAGTGAGGTTGTAGTCCTTCTAAAATGGCGGTGCGGCTCCCATTAAAAGAGGAGAACGTACTGCCGCTGCCGCCATGTTTTTTTTTTGTAGGCCGACTGCCATGTCAGGCCAACAATTATGCCCCCAGGTTTGGCCGGGCCGCCAACAGGCAGCCTGGCACCCTCCCTGGTGGCCCAGTGGACAGGGTCCTTAAAGAATTGCGCAAGCTCTCCCCTTTAAGGGAAGGGAAGAGACGTGGTGCGTGGTGACGTGTTGCCATGATGATGTCATCAGCGCTACACTGGTGACCAACAGTGGCGGACACTACACCCGCCCCCAACTTCTGCTCCTCTGGGCGTTGAACTTCTGATTACCAGCGCACATCCGCCCGCATTATGACCGACTTCCGGTCCACCAAAAAAAAGTCAAAGAGCGGAATTTCGCTCAATTGGCCACCGCGCCGGTAAAATCAACAGAAACAGGGTAGTTGCGCCCCATTTCTAGCGGTGGGCAATTTTGCCCTCAAAATGTACAAACACCTTTGTATATTATAGGGAAATTGATCTCTATCATGTTGTCACATTAAATCGAAAATGTTATGAAGGCAGATATTTATATAATTATCATTTGACATTGCTATTAGGTGTTGTGTTTCTTAATGTGATATCATCACAAAGTATCATTCCAGGCACATGGGAACTGGAACAGTGGAAATTGTACAATCAGAGTTGAGGATGGAGATTGCTGTTTTAAGCATGTCAACTAATTCAATTATAACTACTGGCCTTAAATAGGCAGCTTTCATTGAGTCAGAGATGGTGACATCACAAAATGAACAAAAGTAATAAATGCAAAGATGTGTTTGTAAAACTAAAAGTACTCATCCAGTGTCATAAGTAATGAAAAACTGTTTCCACTGCTTAGCGAATCAGTAACAAAGAAGGATAGACAAAATTAGCTCTAGAAAAGCATAGGGAGAGGCTAGTAGATTCCCCCCACCCCACCAAAACAGGTTATTAAAACATGAAATGCTTAAAACAAATGTCAATTGAGGTAGAGACTCTAATACCATTTAAAAAGCAAACTGGATAAGTATTTGAAAAGGCAGAATGTAAAAGGATACATGTGGGTTTTACAAGGGCTTTACTGATGTGTCATAGTTTTTAGGCCAGGCTTTGTTCCTGCAACAGCAGCTGCAAAAACTCTGTTGCAGAACAAGAACGCAATACTTATTTTAGTTTTATTTAAATTATATACAAATATCAATTAGTGGCACCACACATGATCCATTTGCAGCTCATCGCTGTACCCTCCCCTTTGTTGCAATGGAGTTAAGTTTCCCACAAGATGTCCTCAAATGATTTCTTATGTGCCCTTTATTGAATTTTTGGGGGGCACATCAGTCTTTTGTATTAATCCTATTTGAACTAAACGCACAAAAGAAATCCTTTAGAAAAGGCTAAAGGGCGTGGAATAAATAGGTTGCTCAATGGGTGGTGTTCATTTTCAACATGTCAGGTAACAGCTAGTTGCTCCACCTGAGAAATTAACCCTTACTCTCATGAAGAATTCACAAGATTTTCACACCAACCTCTTTGGTGCCACATTTGGATATGTTTACGGTTCAAACATGCAACAAGACCTGGACGGCATTTAGGCTTAGACTGATAAGTGGCAAGTAACATTCGTGCCAAACAAGTGCTAGGCAATGACCATCTCCAACAAGAAAGGATCAACCACCACCGCTTGACATTCAACGCCATTACCATCACCGAATCCCCCACTATCAACATTCTAGGATTCACCAATAACCAGAGACATAACTGGTCCAGCCACATAAATACTGTGGCGAGTGTCTCACTTCCTGACTCCCCAAAGACTTTCCATCCTCTACAAAGCACAAGTCAGAAGTATGATGGAATAAGAACATAAGAAATAGGAGCAGGAGTAGGCCATGCGGCCCCTCGAGCCTGCTCCGCAATTCAATAAGATCATGGCTGATCATCGATCTCAACTCCACTTTCACGCCTGATCTCCATATCCCTGGATTCTCCTAGAGTCCAAAAATCTATCTATATCAGCCGTGAATATACTCAGAGATTCAGCATCCACAGCTGTTTGTGGTAGAGAATTCCAGAGATTCACAACCCTCTGAGTGAAGAAATTCCTCCTCATGTCTTAAATGGCCTACCCCTTATCCTGAGACTGTGCCCCTAGTTCTAGACACTCCAGCCAGGGGAGACAACCTTTCAGCATCTACCCTGTCAATACCCTTCAGAATCTTGTATGTTTCAATGAGATCACCTCTCATTCTTCTAAGCTCTACAGAGTATTCGAGAACTCCCATTCTACACAATCTCTCATCCCAGGAATCAATCTAGTGAACCTCCGTTGCACCGCCTCCAAGGCAAGTATATCCTTCCTTAGATAAGGCGACCAAAACTGTGCACAGTACTCCAGGTGTGGTCTCACCAAAGCCCTGTACAATTGTAGCAAGACTTCCTTACTCTTATACTCCAACCCCCTTGCAAAAAAAGGACAACATGCTATTTGCCTTCCTTGCTTGCTGTACCTGCATGTTAGTTTTCTGTGTTTCTTACACCCAAATCTCTCTGAACACCAACATTTAAAAGTTTCACACCATTTAAAAAATATTTTGCTTCTCTATTCTTCCTATTCAAAGTGAACAACCTCACATTTCCCCACATTGTACTCCATCTGCCACCTTACTGCCCACTCACTTAGTCTATGTATATCCCTTTGCAGACTCTGTGTTCTCCTCACAGCTTACTGTCCCACCTAGCTTTGTATCATCAGCAAACTTGGATACTTTACACTCGGACTCTGTATTTAGGTCATTAATATAGATTATAAATACCTGTAGCTGAGGCTCCAACACTGATCCTTGCAGCATCCCACTAGTTACAGTCTACCAACCTGAAAAAAAACCCTTTATCCTTACTCTGTTTTCTGTCCGTTAACCAATCATCTATCCATGCTAATACATTACTCCCAATCCCGTGAGCCCTTATTTTATGTGGCACCTTATCAAATGCCTTTTGGAAATCCAAATACAATACACCCACTGGTTCCCCTTTATCTACCCTGCTATTTACATCCTCAAAAAACGTTAATAAATTTGTCAAACATAATTTCTCTTTCATAAAACCATGTTGACTTTGCCTAATCGTGTTATGATTTTCTACGTGCCCTGATACCATTTTCTTAACAATGGATTCCAGTATTTTCCCAATGACTGATGTCAGGCTAACTGGCCTGTAGCTCCCCGTTTCTCTCTCCCTCCTTTCTTGAATAGCGGTGTTACATTTGCTAGGGTTAAGTGAGTGTGCAAAAATTTGGCAGATGGAGTATAATGTGGGAAAATGTGAGGTTATCCACTTTGGTAGGAATAGAAAAGCAGCATATTATTTAAATGGAGAGAGACTACAAAATGCTGCGCTACAGAAGCATCTGGGGGTCCTCGTATATGAAACGCAAAAAGTTAGCATGCAGGTACAGCAAGTAATTAGAAAGGCAAATGGATGTTGGCTTTTATTGCAAGGAGGATGGAGTATAAAAGTAGGGACGTCTTGCTACAACTATACAGGGTGCTGGTGAGGCCACACCTGGAGTACTGTGTAGTTTTGGTCTCCTTATTTAAAGGAGGGATATACTTGCATTGGAGGCAGTTCAGAGAAGGTTCACTGGGTTGATTCCTGAGATTAAATGGTTGTCTTATGATGAAAGGTTGAGCAGATTGGGCCTATATTAATTGGAGTTTAGAAGATTGAGAGGTGATCTTATTGAAACATAAAAGATTCTGAGGGTTTCGACAGGGTAGATGCTGAGAGGATGTTTCCCCTCGTGGGGGAATCTAGAACTACGGGGCATAGTTTCAGAATAAGGGTCGTCCATTTAAGACGGAGATGAAGAGGAATTTTTTTCTTTCAGAGGATCGTGAATCTTTGGAATTCTCTACCCCAGAGGCTGAGTCATTGAATATATTCAAGGCTGAGATAGAAAGATTTCTGAATTATAGGGGAGTCAAGGGTTATGCGGAACAAGCAGGAAAGTGGAGTTGAGGCCAAGATACGATCAGCCATGATCTTATTGAATGGGGAGCAGGCTCGAGGGGCCAAATGGCCTACTTCTGCTCCTATTTCTTACGTTCTTATGCTACCTTCCAATCCACTGGGACCGTTCTAGAATCTAGGGAACATTGGAAGATCAAAACCAATGCATTCACTATGAATACTCTCCACTTGCCTGGATGAGTGCAGCTCCAACAACACTCAAGAAGCTCGACACCATCCAGAACAAAGCAGCCCGCTTGATTGGCACCACATTCACCATCTTAAACATTCACTCCCTCCACCAGCGACACTCCATGCCTACAGTGTGTACCATCTGCACTGCTACAACTTGCCAAGGCTTCTTCAACAGCATCTCCCAAACCCATGACTTCTACCACCTAGAAGGACAAGAGCAGCAGGTGCCCAGGAACACCATCACCTCCAAGTTCCCCTCCAAGTTACATGTCCTCCTGACTTGGAAATATAATCGCCGTTCCTTCATCGTCGCTGGGTCAAAGTCCTGGAACTCGCTCCCTAACAGCACTATGGGAGCACCTTCACCGCACAGACTGCAGCGGCTCAAGGCGGTGGCTCACCATTGCCTACTCAAGTGAAATTAGGGAAATAAACGCCCACATCCCATAAATGAATAGTAATAATTAAAAAAAAAATTAGTGACAAATGTTTGTTCTGTGATCAAAACACAAATCTGGAAATTCTTGTTTCCATGCAAACGGTAAAAACAGTGCATTACGAGCGATTTCCTTGACTACATTTACTTGCGATTTACACACCATATTCTGGATTTGCATATCTTGTGTCTTCTATACAGGGTCTCCCTAATGGAGCCTTTGCACAATTTCAACAGTAAGAGCTAATTTAAATGACAGTCATTTAATCTGCATCATTCTCAGCTGGATTAGAAGGAAAGAGGCTGTATCTGGAAATTAATGAGCACTGAGGATGGAACCATGGAAAGTACATTTTCACAGGGGTTCTCCCGCTTGTCTGCCGTAACTCTCAAGGAACCATCCCAAGCTGCCTCCCTTTGCCTTCAATAAGATGACTCATCTTAAAATGAAAGCATCAATGCTGAGGCCTGGAAGGTAGTCACAACCTACATTATATGGTGTTGATGGTCTGTAACCAAATGCACATTGCTGGATTAGAACCACTTTCCGTAGGCTACAGCATTGTAGCTAGGGGCCTCAATAGCCACATGGGTACTATCAATGACCTCTGTGTGCTGGAAAGTTCAGCAGTGTAATGAAATTGGGCAACTCTGCCCTGCCCAGTGTTGCTGTTCAAAGGAAGAGGAGCTGAAGGTGTTGGCACTGTTTATCATAGAAAGAAACATAGAAAATAGGTGCAGGAGTAGGCCATTCGGCCCTTCGAGCCTGCACCGCCATTCAATGAGTTCATGGCTGAACATGCAACTTCAGTACCCCATTCCTGCTTTCTCACCATACCCCTTGATTCCCCTAGTAGTAAGGACTTCATCTAACTCCTATCAATGCATCAGTTGCCCATTTGATACATCTGTGAACAGCAAGTTGGCTGATTCTAGCTAGCACAGGGCACATCTGCAGTAAGGAACCGGAGGCAGAAGAGTTGAGGGCTACTGTCAACTTGGCTGCCCCTCTGCTGGACTTGACCCTCCTGAGGCAATGCTCCTTTGTCATCATTAGGTGGTTGTACCCGAGAAGCTAGATACAATAGGTAGAATACTGTATCTAGCTGCCCGGCTATCATCCAATATCCATGGCATTATCCTTCTTTGTCCATTAAATAAAGTGAAACTGGAACAATGAATGCAATTCCTATGGATATGGCAGCAAAAATAAATTAATGTTGGTAACTTTAAGTGATCAGTTCCAACATACCAGTCTTTTATGGCAATTTAAAATGGATGAAATTAGTGCACTGTGTATATATTTTTTTGTTCCTGGGATGTGGGCGTCACTGGCAAGGCCAGACTTATTGTCCATCCCTTGAGAAGGTGGCAGTGAGGTGCTGTCAGTGTGGTGAAGGTACTGTTAGGGAGGGAGTTCCAGGATTTTGACCCAGCGACAACGAAGGAACGGCGAAGTCAGGATGGTGTATAACTTGGAAGGGAACTTGCAGGTGATGGTGTTCCCATGCCCCTGCTGCCCTTGTCCTTCTAGGTGGTAGAGTTCGCGGGTTTGGGCGGTGCTGCCGAAGAAGCCTTGGCGATTTACTGAAGTGCATCTTGTAGATAGTACACACTGCAGCTGTGGTGAGCTGATGGTGGAGGGAGTGAATGTTTAAGGTGGTGGATGGGCTGCCAATCAAGCGGGCTGCTTTGTCCTGGATGGTGTCGAGCTTCTTGAGCGTTGTTGGAGCTGCACTCATCCAGGCAAATGGACAGTATCCCCTGCCACTCCTGACTCGTACCTTGTAGATGGTGGAAAGGCTTTGGAGAGTCAGGAGGTGAGACACTTGCCGCAGAATACCCAGCTTCTGACCTGCTCTTTTAACCACAGTATTTATGTGGCCGTTCGTAAAGTTTTTGGTCAATGGTGACTCCCCAGGATATTGATGGTGGGGGAATTGGTGATGGTAATGCCGTTGATGTCAAGGGACTGTGGTTAGATCCTTGCTTGTTGGAGATAGTCATTGCCTGATACTTGTGTGGCGCAAATGTTACTTGCCACTTATTAGCCCATATACTGAAAATTGCAGGCTGCCTTCTTAAATAGTATGCATTAGCAAATTTGTTTTGATATTGATATAAACACACATTCTGTGCTGGTAGAGAGGCAGGACTGAGTGGATGGGAAAGAAGGAGCTTGCATTTATATAGTGCCTTATCGCATCTCAGGATACCCTAACCAGTAGATTAAAAAAAGAACTAGCATCTTTTGGGATCCAAAGGTCAATGAATTACCGTTTTTGTAGATAAAAACAGAAAATTTCACACAGCAATGTCCCACAAACAACAATAAATGACCAGTTGACTGTTTGGTGTTTGTGTTAAATTAATTGTCAGAATCTGGGTGTAGCTGGCACTGCCTCACTGAAATTTTAAATGAGACGTCGTGAACAGGGAGCCAATCTAGGTCAGCGAGACCATGGATGATGGGCGAGCAGAGCTTGGCTCAGGGGAGGGTATGGGCAGCAGAGTTTTGTGGATGAGCTGAAGTTTATGGAGGGTGGAGGATAGGAAGTCAGCCAGGACAACACTGAAATAGTCAAATCTGGAAGGCATGGGTGCAGGTGTCAACAACAGATGGTCTGAGACAGATGTGGTGGCAGGTAATGTTACAAGGTGGAAGTAGGCAGTCTTTGTGATAGACATAAAGAATATGGCATCTGAAGCTCAGTTTAGAGGATGAACAGGACGCCAACATTGCAAACAGTCAGGTTGAGCCTGAGACAGTGGTCGCAGAGGGGATCGGAGTCGGTGATGAGGGTGTGAGGTTTGTGGCATGGCTTTAGTGTTCTGAGTGTTTAGTTGGAGGAAACTGCAGCTCATTCAAGACTGGATGTTGGAGACCTCTACTGTAACCCATTCTTTCCCAAGATCTCAAAACTATGCAAATTCTTACCCTCCCCAGTCTCCCTTTCCTAAAATTCACAAGTTTTTCCAAACTCAAGCACGGTCACCTAACCATCTCAACTCACCTTCTCCCTTAAAAAGCACAATACTGTACTGGACATGCTGGAACTCTGAAACAAAAACAGGAAATGCTGAATATACCCAGATGGCCAGTCAGCATCTGTGTCGAGAACAGGCAAGATAATGTTTCGGGTGCAGATCCTTCTACAAAACACACAGAGGGAGAATTTCTAGGGTTCTGCTGATCTCCTACTGTGACCTCAGTAAAAATCTTGGAGAAATGGAGTAAATGGGCATTTTTAAGCCAGATCTCCTGTCAGGAGAACCCCTGCGACAATTCCAGCCAACTGAGCCTTGAAGTTCACATCCAAGATCTGTCTGATCGCTCCACAGATCCTGACTGATCCTAGGCGTTCCCAACTTTTTCTGTTTTTGTTTCATCTTTTCTCCTACTTTTTCTAGCCTTGGTGTAATTCTGCAATATGGGCCTTGGCCCTTCATCTAGTTTTGTCAATATGATCACTTTATATATGCTAATATAGCACATATAAAAAAATAAAAGAAAGTTACATTTGTTGTGTAGGAGTTAAAAATATAGTATCATTTGGCTGAAAGAGTTGGGTTCTATATAATGAAGTGAATAGAGTAAAAAAAAAATCAAAGAAGTTTCTTTGTTCTTAATGTCCTCAGGCTAAGGCCACTCACCGGAAAAATCTGGATTTTGGAAATGTGGGATTCCCTTTTAAGTTTTACAATGTATGTATTAATTTTAGGTGTCCCAAATGACTGATGGTTGTAATAAACAGGTTCTCTTATGAAATTAAAGGTCCAGCATCAAACCTGCCACTCAGTGGGTTATTACTTAGTATTGGACTGTACAGTCACCTGAGAACTCACTGTTAGAGTGGAAGCATGTCTTCCTCGATTTCAAGCAGACAAAATAACACTAACCTTCAGTTGCAAACAAAATGACTATCTCGATGTAGTATTCACCTCAGGAATATCTTACCACTGGCAGTCATTACTTGGGGCAGTTTTAGGATGGATTTTGGGGACAATTGGGTCAGGCAAGCGAACCATACCCACTTGAGACCAATTAAATGCAATGGGGCAGGCTTAAAGGAGTCTGGTGATTTCTTTTGTGATGATACATCTGGTGCAACATTAGACCAGCAGTTTTGAAGTGGTAGGAATTACAGTCCCATTTATCACCTCAAAAACAAACAGGAATGCAGAGGAACATCCAGTCCACCATTTCCTTCAATGATCAAGGCTAAAGGAAATTCACTGGTGAAATACAAAATATGTTGATCTTTTAAATGAGAACCAAGAACACTTTCTCCTTAGAACACTACAAGTTAAACAGGTTTATACATTTCAGCACTCGGATCAATAGCCAGGTGTGGGAAAGATGCTGATCTTCACTGAGATAAATAGCACTGAGCAGTGATGGACCCATGGGATTTATCAGTACTGGTCTTCATGAAACTACTTTCTCCAATTGTATAATCCAATTGGGCTCATGACAGTCGTTTACATTTCTTGTGTCTAACCAGTTTTTCTTTGGGAGGAAATCAAGCACTTTAAATTGAAAGTACTCTTCCCCCATGGCAATATTCCCAACTTTGCAAAGAATGATACAACTGACAACCGAGGACTACAGTAAAATGGAATCTTCAGTTTCTTTGTTTGCACTGACAAAATGAGACTAAATATAAACTCACGGTTAGTGAGATAATAAGTACTGTGTTCCAAGCAATCTTTATTTTGAGGGCATTGAGCTTCTTCATTCTAAACTTCACAAAGTTGACATTTCACTACCAGCTGTACCAACAACATTCAAATCAGTCTTATTTGTTTAGTTTAAATTTAGTGTAATTTGTAAATGAGGTGCTAAAGTGGGAGAGGAGGAAACTGTCCCCATGGTAATGTATAATGTATGCATTTTCATATGTTGTATGTACACTTCCTCCCCATCCTTTTTTTTTGCTCCTTATTTCAACTGCGCCAAAAGGAGCCAAATCAATGTAAGCCTCATTTAAACTGCACAAATAGATGCTAAGATTTTTTTTAAAATGAAGTAAGTGCCTTTTCTATTTGTCACATTTCCCACGCCCTCTCTTGCAGCCGCTCCCTTCTGTTGCCAAATCCACAATCACACAGGAGGGAGGACACGGCAAGGATATCGAAAACTAAAGCCTATTAAAGCCTATTCTTCAGACAATAGAAGAAAGGACTTTTTTTAATAAAATGCAGACTGTGTGCTTGATTCACATTTTGGACATTTCTGGATAACTAACTCAAAAGTAAAACTAGTGGCAACCTGTTTTTTTCTAGGTCTGATAAACTTGGATTTTATTGGGTGACTTCTGCAAAACGAGCTTATCCACTTTAGCACTTGATCATTACAGAACGCCACCATTTGTTACGTTCAATCACAGAGAGTAGGAGGAAGGGCTTGAGGTTTCAGGCTTGTTTTACTAACCCACAATAAACCGTAGCACTACCAGTACTGAGTGCAACATTTTCTGAATTTAAAAAAAAGTGTTACACAAATCCAGTACAACGACATAAGGCCAGTTGCTGTGTTGTAATCTACAACTCTAAGCTGGCTAAAAATGTCTAAATTTAAAGCAGAAATCAAAAGTCAATTTAAAAAACTCACAGCAAGTTGTTTTTCCACTTACGATGTGGCAGCATTAATAGTTATTAATATTTTTAATATTTTCAATGCATTTATATAATTAGAAAAGAAAACATCAGACCCAAGAATATGATTCCACCTCAGGCCTTGCTCCAATTATGCTCCTGCCCAGTTTTGGAGAAAAAGATGGCCACCTTGCAATTGTTCATCTTGCAATCACCCAATTATCAGGAGACACCACAATCCGATAGCGAAACTCCTTTACCCAGTGAGTGGTGAGAATATGGAACTCGCTAACACAAGTACTTGAGGCGAATAGCATAGATATATTTAAGGGGAAGTTAGATAAACACATGAGGAAGAAAGGAATAGAAGGTTATGCTGATAGAGTTAGATGAAGGAGGGTGGGAGGAGGCTTGTGTGGAGCATAAACACCAGCACAGCCAGTTGGACCGAATGTGCTGTACATTCCATGCAACTTATGCTTTCCAAAAGAACCCTTTGCAAAAGTCTCTTGTTACTTACCCAGCGCCCCCTGGCAGATGTCCGTGCGTGACGCTCCTCCAACAATAAACTCAGGGTTGGAGCACAGATCCTGAAATAATAAAAAAAAAACATATAGATAAATGGAGAAAGGACTGTGCCTTTATTTCCTGGGGCAAAACAAGATGAAAAAATGAAAGGGTAGTGGCAACTCATTTCACACGGGAAACTTACAATCAGCAACAACTTGCATTTATATAGCACCTTTGACAGAGTAAAATGTCCCAAGGCGGTTCACAGGAGTGTTATCAAATAAAATTTGACACTGAGCCTCATAAGGAGATATTAGGGCAGATGGCAGGTTTTAAGGAGCGTCTTAAAGGAGGCAAGAGAGGTAGAGAGGCGGTGAGGTTTAGACCATATAGGGCCTTGGCAGCTGAAGGCACAGTCACCAATGGCAGAGCGATTAAAATCGAGGATGGTCAAGAGTTCAGAGTAGGAGGAATGCAGAGATCTCGAGGGGTTGTAGGGCTGCAGGAGATGAGAGAGATAGGTGACAGACATCCCATAAGACTGGATTCTGTGCCATTGTATGGCATCAGAAACATTGGGCCCAAGTTTCCACAAGAAAAAAAACGGGCGCCCCTCTGAGCTGGGCGCCCGTTTTCCGCGCCTAAAACGGCGCCTAAAAAAATCCTCGGTATTCTCCACCTACTTACAGGTCCTCTGGCCCTCGGCGCAGCCAGCACGAGCTGTGGGGGGGGGCGGAGCCAGGTCCCTGCGCTGAAAACAGTGCCGGGACCTCTGCACATGCGCGCTACAGTGGGCACGCAAGTGCAGTAGCTCCAGGCGCCGAACTGTGTGGGAGGGGCCCGAAGCACGCAGCCCCTAGCCCTGGCTGAATGGCCTCACTGGGGCTGCGTGAATAAGGCTCCTCCCACGGCCAGCTCCTGCTCCCCCCCGAGCAGACCCGACACTCGCTCCCCGCTCCCCGCCACCCCCCTGCCTCCGGACCCGACCCGACACCCGCTCCCCCCCCCTGCCCCGACACCCGCTCCCCCCCCCGCCCCGACTCGAGACCCGCTCCCCGCCCCCCCGACTGACCCGACCCGCGCTCTTGTTCCCCGACCCGACCCACCCTCCCCCCCCGCCGACCCGACACCCGCTCCCCCCCCCCGCCCCGACTGATCCGACCCGACCCGCGCTCCTGTTCCCCGACCCTCTCTCTTTCCCCCCTCCCCCGCCGACCCGTCACCCGCTCCCCCCCGACCCGACCCGACACCCGCTCTCCCCCCCCCACCCCGAGACCCGCTCCCCCCCCCCAACTGACCCGACCCGCGCTCCTGTTCCCCGACCCGACCCCCCCCCTCTCTCTCTCTCTCTCTCTCTCTCTCTCTCTCTCTCTCTCTCTCTCTCTCTCCTCCCCCCCCCCTCCCCTCTCTCTCTCTCTCTCTCTCTCTCCTCCCCCCCCCCTCCCCTCTCTCCTCTCTCTCTCTCTCTCTCTCTCTCTCCCCCCCCCTCCCCTCCCCCCTCCCCTCTCTCCTCTCTCTCTCTCTCTCTCTCTCTCCCCCTCCCGCTCAGCGGCACGAACGGCTGCAGAATTCTCCCTGTCTGAAGCACTTTCACACAGGTAGGAAGATGGTTTATTTAATCTTTTCTTGGCTTATAAATGTTTATTCAGGTTGGATTTATTTGTATAATATTTGTAGAAGTATAAATAAGGATTTATTGTCGAATTTAATGAGTTCCCTTCCCCCCCCCTCCTCCTCCTCCCCACCTCGTTCTGGACGCCTAATTTGTAACCTGCGCCTGATTTTTTAATGTGTAGAACAGGTTTTTTCAGTTCTACAAAAATCTTCACTGGCTCCATTCTACTTTAGTTTGGAGTACATTTTCACTGTGGAAACTTTCAAATCAGGCGTCAGTGGCCGGACACGCCCCCTTTTGAAGAAAAAATTCTGTTCTAAACTAGAACTGTTCTACCTGACTAGAACTGCAGAAAAAAAAAAGTGGAGAATTGCGATTTCTAAAATAGTCCGTTCTCCACCAGTTGCTCCTAAAAATCAGGCGCGAATCATGTGGAAACTTGGGCCCATTATCTGGACATCGGCTCCTGACCTTTTTTAAAAATATATGAACTTGAGTTTTATACTCAGTTATAGAATATTGTAACAGCTTGGCTGTAAAGTAGCGTACACTCCGTCAGGTAAACTACCCTCACTATCCTATATTATACATTATTTTATTCTTGAATACTAAACTACCATTTCAAAAAAAACTGTACAACTCAGCAAGGTCATTAACAAAGCTCCCCCCCCAAAAAAAAGACATGAATTATCTCAACTTTTATTTATTGGAAAGAAAAATGAAGTGAGGTGGCATGGGAGTTTGATTCCCTGCCAAACAAACCACTGAAATTCATAGCTACAACTTTGCTTCCATACACACAGGTAAAGGCTAAAATCTGGGTGAGCATCAAGCTGCAAGGGCATGTCCATTCTAGCCCCAATAATTACCGTGCTATCAGAATCAGGTGAATTCATTATGAGGAACAAGGAAATGGCAGACCAATTGAACAAATACTTTAGTTCTGTCTTCACTAAGGAAGATACGAATAACCTCCTGAAAATACTAGGGGACCGAGGGTCTAGCGAGAAGGAGGAACTGAGGGAAGTCCTTATTAGTCAGGAAATGGTGTAAGGGAAACTGATGGGACTGAAGACTGATAAATCCCCAGGGCCTGATAGTCTGCATCCCAGAGTACTTAAGGAAGTGACCCTAGAAATAGTAGATGCATTAGTGGCCATTTTCCAAAATTCCATGGACTCTGGATCAGTACCTATGGATTGGAGGGTAGCTAATGTAACGCCACTTTTTTAAAAAAGGAGGGAGAAAACACGGAATTATAGACCGGTTAGCCTGACATCGGTGGTGGGGAAAATGCTGGAATCAATTATTAAAGATGTAATAGCAGCGCATTTGGAAAGCAGTGACAGGATCGGTCCAAGTCAACATGGATTTATGAAAGGGAAATCATGCTTGACAAATCTTCTAGAGTTTTTTCAGGATGTAACTAGTAGAGTGGATAAGGGAAAACCAGTGGATGTGGTGTATTTGGACTTTCAAAAGGCTTTTGACAAGGTCCCACACAAGAGATTAGTGTGCAAAATTAAGGCACATGGTATTGGGGGTAATGTAATGACGTGGATAGAGAACTGATTGGCAGACAGGAAGCAAAGAGTGGGAATAAACAGATCCTTTTCAGAATGGCAGGCAGTGACTAGTGGAGTGCCGCAAGGGTCAGTGCTGGGACCCCAGATATTTACAATATACATGAATGATTTAGACGAAGGAATTGAATGGAATATCTCCAAGTTTGCAGATGACACTAAGCTGGGTGGCAGTGTGAGCTGTGAGGAGGATGCCAAGAGTCTGCAGGGTGACTTGGACAGGTTAGGTGAATGGGCAAATGCATAGCAGATGCAGTATAATGTGGATAAATGTGAGGTTATCCACTTTGTTGGCAAAAACAGGAAGGCAGATTATTATCTGAATGGTGACAGATTAGTAAAAGGGGAAATGCAACAAGACCTGGGTGTCATGGTTCATCAGTCACTGAAGGTAGGCATGCAGGTACAGCAGGCAGTAAGGAAAACAAATGGCATGCTGACCTTCATAGCGAGAGGATTTGAGTATAGGAGCAGGGGGGTCTTACTGCAGTTGTACAGGACCTTGGTGAGACCACACCTTGAGTATTGTCTGCAGTTTTGGTCTCCTAATCTGAGGAAGGACGTGCTTGCTATTGAGGGAGTGCAGCGAAGGTTCACCAGACTAATTCCCAGGATGGCAGGACTGACATATGAAGAAAGACTGGATCGGCTAGGCTTATACTCACTGGAATTTAGAAGAATGAGAGGGGATCTCAAAGAAACATATAAAATTATGACGGGACTGGACAGGTTAGATGCAGGAAGAATGTTCCCGATGTTGGGGAAGTCCAGAACCAGGGGTCACAGTCTAAGGATAAGGGGTAAACCATATTAGGACCAAGATGAGGAGAAACTTTTTCACCCAGAGAGTGGTGAACCTGTAGAATTCTCTACCACAGAAAGTTGTTGAGTCCAGTTCGTTGGATATATTCAAAAGGGAGTTAGATGTGGCCCTTACGGCTAAGGGGATCAGGGGGTATGGAGAGAAGGCAGGAGTGGGTACTGAAGTTGCATGATCAGTCATGATTATATTGAATGGCGGTGCAGGCTCGAAGGGCCGAATGGCCTACTCCTGCACCCATTTTCTATGTTTCTATGTAAAACAGTCAGTTTTGTCTGTACACATCAGTCTGTATACCAAAAGTTCAGACCATAGTTATTAAATTAATACAGCTGTTTTTAAAATTTTATTTTGCCAACATTTCTCACGTCTGCAAAAAAATAAATGCAAAACTTTTTTTCTTTGTGATAATGTATCAGGCATTTTTAAACATTACATACATGAAATAATTTTCCTTTTATCATGAAGGTGACATCGTGATTAAGAACAGTAGTAATGCCATTGGAATAAATTCACTGCTAATGCATGACTGTAACTCCCATTTAAAACTAAGCCCAGAAACCGGGTGCGGAGAGCGGGGCACACGGTGCACTGGCCTGATTGGGGCCAACAACTCATTATAAAATCGGGCATGCAGCCAGCGCTATTCATTGGCTCTACGACGGGCTTCATTGAAGCCACGTCAAAGCAGCCGGAACTTTAGGCAACATTTCCATCACCGGTGGGAAGGGGTTGCAGAGGAGGTTAGCTCCCATGACATGGCTGCAATGCTGGAAAAAGTTCAATGACCTCACGATAGTTGTCAAGGTAAGAATCTTACAGCAATTACTCTCTCCTCACATCTCCACCACTTGCAGCCGCACTACTCTCAATACTCCCCTCCCCTGCTTCCCTTCACTCGCCTACAATCACTGTACCACACTCCATTTCCTTCTCCTCAAACACTCTGCACTTCCTACTTTCACCACTATGGCAACCCTCACTGCCCCACACCTCACATCTTACCATGACGGGCATATTCTCACTAACATGCTCCCTCCTTTCTCCCAGGAAGCCATGCAAAACGTGCAGCAGGAGGTCACAACCGGAGGAGGCCGAGCTCAGCCTGTCCCCATGCGTGCATTATATGGAACTGCTGTCAGCATTCAAATGAATTGTATGGAATTGCTGACCGCAAGGTACTGAACTATTTTCCATTGTATTGTGAAAATTTGATATGAAAAAAGTATATTTTTGGAAAAAAATGGAGAAGAAAACGTGCTAGCCATTACGGGCAGGGGGAATTATAGCTGTGGCAATGCTAGAGGAGATGTTGCGCAAGGTTTCTTCACACCTTGCCCCCACACCCCTCCTCCAAGAGAGGGAGGAGGAAATGGCTAACCTAAAGCATAAATAGATTAAACAAAATTGATTAATCAAGTACTCTTTGTGCAGCCTCAGAACAAGACTGGCAAATGATTGGGACCAGATAGATGTGGGATGTGCATGACACAGGGAACATGAAGACATTTAGCCTGAAATCATAACTATAACAAAGCTATCGAGATAGTTTTCAAGTGCACGTTGCCGCCACTCAACTGATTTGTTCCACAAAAATAATGCCGTTGTGACACACGTCAAGCTCCCATTGGTCTGCCCCTCCCTAAGACAGCTCCAACCCCCTCCTGAAACATTTACCACAGGAAGGAGCGCCTCAGTGGATGGAGTGTGGTTCGGACATGGGGCTATAACACCAGGTAGCCATCCAGCAAAGCGTCTCGGCAGGAACTGAGCCTGGCAAAATGACATACACATTACTCAAACTGTTCAAATGAAAAACAAATGTCGACAGGTGCTTTTGACCTTTTAAGTATTAATTTAGGATTTTGTTCATAGGCATTTGTAAGAGCTTGAAATTCCTCGTTTGTTTTTTCTATTAACAGCCCGAGAATGTCTCCATTTGAGGGTTGTCAATTTTGGAGGAATGGCATTCTCCCGATATTTTCCTTCATGAGGAATGTCACAACACATCATTTACACACACACCCAGATACGCGTTTCTTGGCTGCGCCGATTAAGCGCAATTGCCATTCAGTAAAACAAAACCAGTTCGAGTTACCTGTCCTGTTAAGTAACAGGAAAGATAGAACAAAGTCATAAATTAATTAGCAATACATGTCATGTTTTTTAAAGGAAGCGTAATACCTTTGGGCGTCTCCACTCGACGTCCCTGGTTTTGTATGAATTTGGTCCCAGTTCATTGTAGCCCAAAGCGGAAGGACAGGCAGGGAAGGACTCGTCACAGTACAGGCTCCCTGTTTCCAAACAGTGTTGTCGGAGCGCCTGATAATCCTGATTGAGAAATTTCACGGGCTGCCCGTACGAGCCGATCCCCGCCGCTTGCTCCCTCTGCTTCTTGATAAACGCTGCCATTCCTGCCATTATGACGGCGAGGCGACAGATGCACGCTCTTGTACCTGTAAATTCGGAATCGACGGAAAAGCAGCACCAGATTCCAGCCTTGACTGGATGGGAGCAGACCGAGAAGAAACTCTGCCTTGCAGCTTTTTCAGACACAGTCAGTCAGAGCTGGGTGTGGCTCTATCTGCATCTGGAGCAATACCTGCATTGCAAATAATAGCCTCTGGTCAGATGAGTATTTCTCCAACCACCCCACCCCGGCCGATTTTCGTAACCTCCTTACCGCCTATTGCTAAATCCAACATAGAAGCAGGGATGAGATCATAGCTTGAGTCCTGGGATGACAAAGTTGTCAATCCAAGATTAAGGTGTTAAATGGTTAAGGCCTGCCTCAAGAGGAATGTGTGAGCACAATAAACTTTCCTTCATTTACCAAGTGAAACATGTACCTTCAGAAAATGTATTTGGTGCTAATGAAAATGCATTAAAAAGCTTAATGCCTAACATCATAGGACAAAGGCGAATGGGAAAAAAACATATTGGGAGCATTTCCTCAGGTTACATTGTGTTAGTGACATTGCAATCATTGCAATATTTCTTCCGATTGCTATTAGGACCTAGTTATGACATTGCTAGAAATACTGACCAAAGACTATCTTCCTACTATGCTTTAAATGTCTCAAACACATACCAACCTGAGGAGATCTTACCCCATTGACCTCTAAACAAACATTTGTGTGTAATGTACATCTAAATCGTTTTGAAATCGCCCCTCAAAAATTGGACAAATGGCATCTCAGCTTCTGAAGGCCGAGACATATGCTGGAGTTTTGTTCCATGGGTACCAAAAACGCTTCCAACCCTTGGGCAAGTGAGCAAAGGCAGTGGCATTCAACAATGGAACATGCCACAGCTCAGCCCAAGGCTGTCCTCGTCCAATATCCATACATGCCCACTTTCCAGTGTCACTGGATAGTGATCACGAGTGGGAACGAAGGTTAATTTTACATTACAGAGTCACTTTAGTTAAGTTGAGCAAGGGCTCTCACCATCAATGTCCTTTTAGAAATGAAATCTGTTACAAGATATTATGAACAGCGTTAACCTCTTTGCATTTTTTCTGTCAATCTCGGTGATTTTATTTTTAACATTTTTTTGCATGAACAATGAGTGCTGACAACATAGTAGGGAATGGATTACACTAGGATATTGGCTGAAACCCTGGCCAAATGGATAGAATGAAAGTCTTTGAATCTGTGCAGTTTCAATCCAGTTCCGAAATTACAGTAAATGCCAGTCCACAACACATGACTGCCTCATAATGTAACTTTAATTTGGCAAGTATCAGCTTCATTCAGTTGGCAGTACTTTTGCCTTTCAGTGAGAGGTTTGAAGATTCAAGTTCTGTTCCATTAGTTGGGTCTATAATGTAAATTGTAACGCAGCATTGCCAGAAACACTGGCGTAGATTTTCAACTTGCCGCCCGGACATAAAACTGGCGTTGTGGATAGACCGTCCATTATAGAAACCGACCAATGTTCACTTCAATTGATTTCAATAGAAAGGAAAATCAGGCAGTTCCTATTATGGATAGCCAATTCACAATGTTAATTTTACACCCAGGCAGCATATTGAAAATCTAGCCCGCGAGCTTTTGCATCAGATACTATATTAAACTGCAGCTGTATCTGTGTAGTTCAGTTGGACGTTAAAAATTCTGTGGCACATTTTGAAGTGGAGCAGTGAGTTATTCTGGTGCCGTGTTCATGCCGGCCAACAAAATGTATACAGAGGCTGCACTCCAGGACATAGTCGACGTATTTACTGAGGCATATGAAAGCATGGGCCTTATGCTAAACATTCGTAAGACAAAGATCCTCCACCAGTCTGTCCTCGTCACACAGCACTGCCCCTCAGTCATCAAGATCCATGGCGCGGCCCTGGACACCGTGGACCACTTCCCATATTTCGGGAGCATCCTATCTACAAGAGCAGGCATTGACGACGAGATCCAACACCGCCTCCAGTGCGCCAGTGCAGCCTTTGGCCATCTGAGGAAAAGAGTGTTTGAAGACCAGGCCCTCAAAACTGCCACCAAGCTCATGGTCTACAGGGCTGTAGTAATACCTGCCCTCCTGTATGACTCAGACATGGACCATGTACAGTAGACACTTCAAGTTGCTGGAGAAATATCACCAATGATGTCTCCGCAAGATCCTACAAATCCCCTGGAAGGACAGGTGCACCAACATCAACAACTTAATTCAGGTTAACATCCCCAGCATTGAAGCACTGACCACACTCGATCAGCTCTGCTGGGCAGGCCACATAGTCCGCATGCCAGACATGAGACTCCCAAAGCAAGTGCTCTACTCGGAGCTCCTTCACCGCAAACGAAGGTGGGCAGCGGAAATGTTACAAGGACATCCTCAAAGCCTCCTTGATAAAGTGAGACATCCCCACTGACACCTGGGAGTCCCTGGCCCAAGACCGCCCTAAGTGGAGGAAGTGCATTCGGGAGGGCGCTGAGCACTTCGAGTCTCAACACCGAGAGCATGCAGAAATCAAGCGCAGACAGCGGAAAGAGCATGGGGCAAACCAGTCCCACCCACCCCATCCCTCAACGGTTATCTGTCCCACCTGTGACAGAGTCTGTGGCTCTCGTATTGGTCTGTTCAGCCACCAAAGAACTCACTTCAGGATTCCGAGGGACTGACTATGATGATGCAGCCCAATCCCACTGTCCAGCTCTTGGTCCGTAGCCTTGTAGATTACAGCAATTCAAGTGCATATCCATGAACTTTTTAACTGTGATGAGGGTTTCTGCCTCTACCACCCTTTCAGGCAGTGAGTTCCAGACCCCCATCACCCTCTGGGTGAAATTTTTTTTTCTCAAATCCCCTCTAAACCTTCTACTAATTACTTTAAATCTATGCCCCCTGGTTATTGATCCCTCTGCTAAGGTAAATAGGTCCTTCCTATCCATTCTATCTAGGCCCCTAATAATTTTATATACCTCAATTAGGTCTCCTTTCAGCCTGTTCCAAAGAAAACAGCCCATCCAATCTTTCCTATAGCTAAAATTCTCCAGTCCAGGCAACATCCTCATAAATCTCCTTTGTACCCTCTCTAATGCAATCACATCTTTCCTGTAATGAGGTGACCAGAACTGCAGCCAGTACTCTAGCTGTGGCCTAACTAATGTTTTATACAGTTCAAGCATAACCTCCCTGCTATTAAATTCTATGCCTCAGCTAATAAAGACAAGCATCCCAAATGCCTTGTTAACCACCTTATGTACCTGTCCTGCTATCTTCAGAGATCTGTGGACTTGCACTCCAAGGTCCCTCTGATCCTATATACTTCTCAGTGTCCTACCATTTATTGTGTATTCTCTTGCCTTGTTAGCCCGCCCCAAATGTCTCACACCTCTCTGTATTGAATTCCATTTGCCACTGTTCTGTCCTCCTGACCAGTCCATTGATATCTTCCTGCAGTATATAGCTTTTTTTCTTCATTATCAACCACATGGCCAATTTTTGTATCATCTGCAAACTTCTTAATCATACCCCCTACATTTAAGTCCAAACCACAAAAATCAAGGGACCTAATACTGAGGCCTGTGGAATGCCACTTGAAACAACCTTCCAGTCACAAAAACACCCATCGCCCATTGCTCTTTGCTTCCTGCCCCTGAGCCAATTTTGGATCCAACTTGCCACTTTGCCTTGGATCCCATAGGCTTTTACTTTCGTGACCAGTCTGCCATGTGGGACCTTATCAAAAGCCTTGCTAAAATCTTTATACACCACATCAAACGCACTACCCTCATCAACCCACCTTGTTACCTCTCAAAAAATTCAATTAAGTTAGTCAGCCACGATCTTCCCTTAACAAATCCATGCTGACTGTCCTTGATTAATCCGTATCTTTCGAAATGAAGATTTATCCTATCCCTCAGAACTTTGTACTATAATTTTGCCACCACCATGGTTAGGCTGACTGACCTGCAAATACTCGGTCTATCCCTTATGCATTCAACAGCACTAAAAAACAGATTAGTGGCAGTTCTTCTCACTGCAAATTTATGCAATCTTGCTGTACTCAAAGTAGTTGCCACATTTGTCCATATAGAAACAGGAGTTGGCCATTCAGCCCCTCAAGCCTGTGTCGCCATTCAATTAAATCATGGCTGATCTGTACCTCAACTCCATTTACCCATCTTTGTTACATATCTCTTGCTATTCTTACCTTTTAAAAAAAAAGCTATTGTTCTTAGTCTTTAAACCTTCAGTTAACCCAACATCGACAACCTTTTGGAGGAACAGATTCTAGGTTTCTACTATCCTTTACTCCTGATTTCACTTCTAAATGCCTAGTTCCAATTTTAAGATTATTACCCCTTGTTCTGGATGTTCCCATCATAGGAAATTGTTTCTGTGTGTCAACTCTATCAAATCTCTTTATTGATCAGATCACCCTCAACCGTCTAAACTCAAAGTAACACAAGTGAAGTTTATGCAACCTGTCCTCATAACCTTTTTGGCTCCGGTGTCATTCTGGTGAATCTGTGCTGTGTCGTCTCCAAGACCAATATATCTTTCCTGGGGTTCAGTTCGCAAAACTGAATGCAGCCCTTCAGATGGGGTCTGACCAAGGCTCTGTACAACTGAAGCATCACTTCCTCACTTTTGAATTCCAATCCTCTTGAGATAAAATGCAAGATTTAATTTGCCTTGTTGAATATCTTTTTGTACTTGCGCACTAGCTTTTAGTCATTTGTGTACATGGACGCCTAAATTGCTCTGCTTTTCCATTGTTTCTAGTCTCTCAGCATTAAAAAAAATTCCAATTTGTCTTTCTTGGATCTATAGTTGATTACCTTACACTTCCCACATTGGACGCTATCAGCCATAGTTTTTCCTACTCACTCAGTCTTGTCTATGTCCCTTTGTAATTTCTTGCTCCCATTGAGACAACTTACTGTGCATCATCTGTGAACCTGAATATACAACTATCTATTCCTTCATCCAAGTAAAAAAAAAATATGGTGAAAAGCTGAGGCTCCAGTACTGATCCCTGGGGAAACATCACTTACCACATTCCAGCAATCAGAGTGCCGGGCACTTTATAAACTTAAGCAGAAATGTTTTCCAATGTTTTGGGACTAAGAATGTTTCTGCCCGTGCTTTCTAAACATTACAATTTTAGTGGATGTGAGCAGAACTCTGCAGTAACTCATGGTTACACACACAAAGTGGTAATCGCGAACTTGCCGCCTAGGCTGTTGGTGGGCCGAATCAATGGAATGATATTCAGGCAGATTCTACAACCGGCAGGTGATCTACTCCAGGTTACAGTCCAGGCAACAAAGTTGAAAATCACTCCCATAGAGTTTTACCATGACAGATGGAGTGCAGATTCACATTCACGAGCAGCCTGCAGTATAACTTCAGTGTTATTGACTTCAAACCGCACTCTGCAGCTCTATTGCGGCCAGTTATTTGTAATGGAGGATGGGAATTGATGGAATTTGGACGAAGTTGATGGAATTTGATACTTATTTGTGTAGATGTACGGCAAATAATATAAATCTTCCACTCCACCCCGCCCCCCACCCCCTCCCCACCCCAGAATGTATAACTTGTAGCCCAGGTGAGTTACAGGGAGAGATGCTGGAAGCCATGAATCACTGTGGATTTAAGCTGGCTGTTATAACCAAATCATTTTTTTAAATTAAATCTTTCAGTATGGATCTGCTTTTGCTCAGTGTAACTTCTTGAATCTAATTACAAGACCTCAGTTTGTGACATCCTATTCAAGTATTCCAAGTATAGATATCACATGTTACAGTACGTATACCTGAAGCTACACGTTTGGCTCCTGTAGACAGCCATATGCCCAATCTCTGTTTTGACTCTGTTCCACATATAATGGGCCTGAAATTCCGACGTCCCTGGGCCCGTATGAAGTTTCTACAGACCCGGGAACACATCGGAAAAGCCGTCTTTCAGCGCGCATTGTGCATGCGCTGAAAACTGGCTTTTCTGATCTGTCAAGTTTCTGGCTTGACCGATTTTGCGCATATCGGGAGCGAGGACATTTGTACGTGCAAATTTGCGATATTTACTCATACAAATGTCCTCAAAAATCTTGCGCCTGAAAAAGCAGGCGCATAGCCTACTTTTATAGGCACAAGTTTTTTAAAACACACAAAAACATATAAAAATAAAGTTATGAAAACATATTTTATTGTTAAAAACCCTCCCCACAATGGTAAGTTTATTTTAAGGCATAATTAAAAAAATGTTTTTTAAAAATCGGGAAAATATATTTTTTTAAATAAGACATTAATAACTTTAAATTAAATTCATCTTAAATATGTAGTGTATATTTTCTATTTTTTATTAGTGTTTTGGATGTTTATGGGGGGTTTCTCATTCATAATAATAGGAGCTTCGGACTTACGAAACTCCTATTACTATGAATGAGAATATACTATGCCTGATTGGCTGCCCAGAACCATGTGACTCCAGCTCCAGGTCTGCGCACGTCCCGATGTGCAAGAGCTGCGATGCGCAGCAAGAGGAGGTCTGTGCATCGGAAAGTCGAGCGGGGGCAGCAGCTTCAGGTAGGTGCGTATTTTTTCTCTAAAATCTAGTCGAACGCCCGCGGGAAGGAGAAAGCGGAATTTCTGGGCCAATAGTTCTGGGGAACACCACAAATTCTGAACATGAATACCTCAGTAAATATGAAGACCTATTAATCGAGGAGTGGAAAATGACTGAAGGAAATTTTGCAAGAATAGGGTGTAGTTCCTGAAAATTACTCATCTCATATTGTTTACGCACAGCAGCTCATATCAATATTAGAAATTAAGGCAATGCCATATATTTTAAATGTGTTCCAGGGAGTGCTTTAATTTGTCTTACAACAAAGATTGAAAAGTGTCTGCTAGAATATATTCTTTCAGTTAATTATGCAAGGTGGCATGTGGTTTACTGAAACAGTAGCCCCGATTATAACTCCGGGTGGGAATCATGTGGGCGGAGGGCACAGGCTGCAAACCCTCATTATGTTGTTGGCACAAAGCTCTGGCCATTTTAACTCCTGGGCCACCTTAACATTTGAAGGGTGGGCAGGCTTCCCAATTGCCTGTAGAATCATTCCATCTTGCTTCTTCTACAACTCTCATAGATCACTACTTACACAAGCCCCACACAGCTCAATGCACCTTCTCAACTAACACTCACGCTCAGGAACTCGCCCTCAGGAGAAGACCATGCACAATGCCAAGGAGAGGAAGAGGATGTGTGGAAGAGTATGTTCCTAGCAGGCAGGCTGTGTTAACATTGGCACTGGTGCTTCTGGATACCGACAAGGTGTGGATTTTATACTGTGGCAGGTTTGTTGTCATCTAGTGTCACCATCAGCTGGAGACCCACAGATGCAGAGTAGAGCTCTCTCAAAATAGCAGGAATAGAGTTCTTCAAACTATTGCTCCAACCTTTTCAAATAGGATGTTTATAGTAAGGAGAAAGAGCTGAGACTAATCCATTCATCTGTGATAGATTTGTATCCAAGTGGCTCACTGTGGCTAAAACCCCCAGTTCCATGTGAGCATTCCTATTCCCACCCTGGTTGGGATCAGCTAACTCAATCCCCGATCAAGGATCATGTCTTTGACCTTTCTGATCTGTGTGGTGCAGTTCCACACTGGCTGTTGCATGTATCAACTGAACCATGTGGGTGGTTCTGTTTAGTATTGGCCGTGGCTCAGATGTAGCACTGTTGCTTCTGAGTCAGAAGGTTGTGGTTTCAAGTTCTACTCCAAAGATGTAATCTAAGCTGGCACTTATAATGCAGTACTGAGGGAGCGCTGCACTGTCGGAGGTGCCACCTTTCAGATGAGACATTAAAACCAAGGTCCTGTCTGCCCTCTCAGGTGGATATAAAAGACCACACGGTTATTTCTTTCTTTCCACTTCAGCACTCCTAACACAATGCTTCAGAGTGGCGTTGACAATAAATGTGGAGATTAATGCTATTTCAGTGCTTCTGAGAAGATGCTTTGGCTACTAACAGGTAATCATACCGAAAAATCAACATTAGCTGATTCAAAATTGGTCTGGAAATCAATCCATTGTTTTACAGATAAAGCTTCAGATTACAGATCAAATAGGGAGGAGTCAGAACTGAAAGCCAAGCATGCCATCATTTTAATTGGTGTATTATTAATGATATTAATCATCCAATGACTCATGCAAGAAGGATTGCCTTGTTAAAATTATAGAAAACAACACATAGGAGTTACCCCCAAATGAGTCAAAAAATGGATAGTAGTCATTAACTTGCAGTACTAATGATTTACAAAATTCCCAACAATATTTGTACAATTATCACATGAAGTACTTGACATCCTAAACTGGCTAATATGTCAAGTACCTGTACTACAAATATCAATCCGCCAATTACAAACCAGAATGTAGATTTAAGAACATAAAAAAGCATAAAATGAGAAGACCATTTGCTCTTTCCAAAAATCAAGTAAAATCCACCCTTTCATAAATGCACGCCCAATTATTTAATTTCTCCATGGGTATAAAAGTAATTCCCACTATGTAATTCCGATTGCTTGTTTTCCACAGATAGCACTCCCTTGGTCATATCAGCATGAATACCATTCTTCTCTATATTTAATAAAATCATAGAAATTTCAGTCCAGAAAGAGGCCATTGGGCCCAGTGTGCCGGTGCTAGCTCCTCTACTCTCAACAAAATTCTTGTGAGTGCTCTGCAAATTTATGGCCCCTTAATACCAATTCACCAACCAGTGGAAATAATCTTTCACTATTTAGTTTCTTAAATCTGTTCATATTTTTGGAGATGTCTATTAGATCACTCACTAACCTGCTTTGCTGTAGTAAATACAGCCTAGTTTTTCAAATCTCTCACCATAATTGTATCCCCTGATTACTTTCACTTGAATGCTTTAGCCTCTCCCAAGGCTCGAGCATGATGTTTTTCTGTGACATTTTATCTGAATTTGGATCGCGCAGTCTGAGCATTTGCAGTGTACCTAATTTCCCAAGATGCATTAGTAACATTCAGTCAACTGTACTGACAGATGACCGCTTCCAGCAATTTCTACTGAGTTGTGCTTCAAGATAAGGTAAAGGACAGATTTTGCAAGCTCAGGTAAAATTTAGATTTCACTTTTTTAAAAAGAACCAACGGCTTGCATTTGTATAGCACCTTTCAAGACCTCAGGACATCCCAAAGTGCTTTACAGCCAATGAAGTACTCTTTGAAGTGTAGTCACTGTTGTAATGTAAGAAACACATGCAGCCATCAATACCATTGTTCTCTATATTTAATAAAATCATAGAAATTTCAGTTCAGAAAGAGGTCATTGGGCCCAGTGTGCCGGTGCTCGTTCCAGCTTGGAGTTATCTACTCTAAACAAAATTCTTTGCAAATTTATGGCCCCAAAGCAAGCTCCCACAAACAGCAATGTGATAATGACCAGTTAATCTGTTTGTTTTGTTATGTTGATTGCGGGATAAATATTGGCCAGGGGATAACTCCCCAGCTTTCCTGTGAAATAGAGCCAAGGGATCTTATACATCCACCTGAGAGAGCAGACAGGGTCTCAGTTTAACATCTCATCTGAAAGACAGCATCTCCAACAGTGCAGCACTAATACAGTGCAAATACTAATCAAGCCGTTAAATTCAGCAGGGCCTGTAGGAAACCTGTTCCCCCAGGTTTCTGGGCCACTTTCCAGTTCTCCCATTCCCGGCCTACCTCCAAATGAAAGTGATTTCGCACTCGTGTATACGAAAAGCCAAGAAGACTATTGGTTAGTTTCACAGTTAGTTTCCAGGATTTGTTGATTAAATTTCCCTTATGTATTTCTACAGCATGCACTCTTACATCCTTTTAACTCAGATTTCCAATTTATGTTGCATTATTTCAACAGTACACAATGGAGCATAATTTGTGAATCAATCTAAGGACCCCTGCCATTAGTTAAACTTACTTTTGCAAGGTTAGGTTTTTTAATTTTTTGCGTCACAAGTTGCTGAAAGTGCGAGCTGATAACGCCGCAGTGAAGGAAATGGGGCGTCTGGGACCTGAGTGATCAGGCCAAGCAACTGTGTATGCTCTTAACCAATCAGATTGAAGGATTGTGCAATTAACAGCGCAAGGACTAAAAATGAAGTGTAAGTTAGAACAGAATAACTATTTGTACTAAGTCTCCCTTCTGCACATGCGTCTAGGACAAATATCACCAACTCGCTCCTCCCCCCGCGTAATTCCCACTAACCCTATTCTGCGCATGCGTCCTCCTCTCCTCACCATCGCCCCACCCTCCCCCGACGCCTGATCGGGAACCGGTTCCGCAAGTTGCCTCCGATCAGGTAACTGGCGGCCAGGACAAGTTTGAGTGAAGAGAGCGGGTTGCGGGGAGAGCGAAAAACGGGTCGACCAGGAACAGTTCGTTTCTCATTCAGCGCCAGTTTGAGTGAAGAGTCAAACATCATTGTAAAGTGTTCCTTGAGGAGAGAGGCACTGTGGTGTGGTGGTGGTGAGTAGAGAGAGAGAGCTTGGTGGGGGGAGAGAGAGAGTTTGGGGGGGGTGAGAGAGAGTTTGGGGGTGGGGGGGAAGGAGAGAGAGCTTGGGTGGGGCAGTGGGAGGGAGAGAGAGCTTGGGTGGGTGGGAGAGTGAGCTTGGGGGTGGGAGGGAGAGAGAACTTGGATGGGTGGGGGGGGGGTTGGAGGGAGAGAGAGCTTGGGTGGAAGGGAGAGAGAGCTTGGGTGGAAGGGAGAGAGAGCTTGGGTGGGAGGGAGAGAGAGCTTGGGTGGGAGGGAGGGAGAGGTGGGGTGGGGGGGGAGAGAGAGCTGGGGTGGGGTGGGTGGGAGGGAGAGAGAGCTGGGGTGGGGTGGGTGGGAGGGAGAGAGAGCTGGGGTGGGGTGGGGTGGGGGGGTGGGAGGGAGAGAGAGCTGGGGTGGGAGGGAGAGAGAGCTGGGGTGGGGTGGGAGGGAGAGAGAGCTTGGGTGGGTGGGGTGGGAGGGAGAGAGAGCTTGGGGGGGGGTGTGGTGGGAGAGCTTGGGGGGGGGTGTGGTGGGAGAGCTTGTGGGAGGGAGGGAGAGAGAGCTTGTGGGAGGGGTGGGTGGGAGAGAGAGCTTGGGTGGTGG
>NW_027251768.1:0-37341 GCF_044704955.1 Pristiophorus japonicus | reverse complement strand
GGGGGGGGGGGGAGTGTGTGTGTGTGTGTAGGAGAGAGGTTCCCACCGCCCAGCACCCTGGGCCTGGTTCATCAACCTCCCCCCGAGATGGCGCCTTCCAGCCGCGCCACATCTCCTCACCCGGGCCACAACGCTCAGACTCTCGCAAGCGACTGCTCCACTCGATGACAACCGGCCTTTTCATCCTCAGCGTGTGTGGGGGCGCGCGGGCCCGCAGCGGCCGGTTGCTAAGGGGGCGGGGGGGGAGGGAGAGAGGAAGGAGAGACTTGATTGGTCCTCCGCGCGCCGGCCAATGCGGAGTGCGCTTGCTGCGGGGTGCGCGGGGAATGTCCGTGCTTTGCTCGGATGGAGCGATGGCGGCGCGCTTGGCAGGTAGGAGCCGGGAGAGATAGCAGCTCTGCGAGGTGGTGGGGGCGCTGAGGCGGGCCGAAACTCGGGGCAAATCCTTTTAGTTTCCCCCCAATCTCTCTCACCGCCTGAGGCGAGGCCTGGCGCGGGTTTAAATGCAGCAGTGATGCCGGGCCGGGCCTGGCTGTACCAAAGGCAGCAGATGGACCCTCTGTCCTCAGGGACAGAAGGTTGCCAACTTTGGTTGGATGTGTTCCTGGAGGTTTCATCGCAAGACCTCCCACATCCTTATATAATCAACCCCCCCCCCCCCCCCCAGTTCTATAACTACTAAACAAAAGGTGCTCAAAGAAAATGAGAAAAAGACAGACTTTTTAAAAAAAAAATGTCTCAATTTTTCTCCTGGGTTGCGAAGCAGCAGTGGCCAGGAGATTAGCCGTCAATTCCTGGAGACTCCAGGGCAATCCTGGAGAATTGGCAACCCTAGATGGACACGCCTCACTTCACACACTGGTCATTCTGCCTGTCAAATGAAAGAAAGACTTGCTTCTTTTATCGCCTCAAGACGTCCCAAAGCCAATTAAATACTTTAGAAGTGTAGTCACTGTTGTATTGCAGGAAATGCGGCAGCCAATTTGCACACAGCAAGCTCCCACAAATAACAATGTGATAATACCCAGATAATCTGTTTTTGTTGTGATCTTTTGGATGAGATGTTAAATCGTGTCCTGGTCTGCTCTCAAGTGGATGTAAAAGCTCCCATGGCACTTTTTCAAAGAAGAGGAGGGGAGTTATCCTCGGTGTCCTGGGCCAATATTTATCCCTCAATCAACATCACAAAAAAACAGATTATCTGGTCATTATCACATTGCTGTTTGTGAGACCTTGCTTGTGTGCAAATTATCTGCCGCATTTCCCACATTACAATAATGCCGATGCTCCAAAAGTACTTCATTGGCTGTAAAGTGCTTTGAGACGTCAGGTGGTCGTGAAAGGCACTATATAAATCCAAGTCCTTGTCGATAAAGTGCCATGGGATCTTTTACGTTCAGCAGATGGGGCCTCGGTTATCGCTTCTCGGCCTTTTGGCTAAGATCATGCGTAACTGACCTGACAGGGGAGTAACCACCATAACCCCAAGGTGGTTCTCCCTGGATCAGGAAGGTATATGCTTGCTTTTTTGGAAATAGGAGGTGGGTGGGGTGGCTTGACCCATCCACCTCCACGGAGGTGTGTGGGTGACCTGACCCATCCACCTCCATGGCACGAACCTGGTATTGCAGTACTTCCAGGAACGGTGCAGTGGCTCTAGGCCTTTTGGCTAAGAGCATTGGCGCAGAGTGATCCTTGAATGGGCCCAAGGTGACCTCTGGCGTTTGTGATTTGACAAAGAATTGGAACGATTGGCTACGAATTTCAAAAAAAAAACATCTCATTCAAAAGACGACGCCTCCGACAGTGCAGCGCTCCCTCAGTTTTTTGTGCTCAAGAATGGGACTTGAACCCACGTGTGTGTGTGTGTGTGTGTGTGTGTGTGTGTGTCCTCCCCTGGTTGAACAGGCTGTAGCCGGTTCTTTAAATAAATCTATCCTAATTCGAGGCTCTTATTTTTTTTAAAGTTAAACATCCACTTTCGAAAAAAAAATCTTGACTCCTCACAGTGTGCTGAGGCTGACTGTCGGTGCAAAGGGTAATAACCCAGTGAGCTGCTGATAATTGAATTCCCCTTAACTGAATCGGGGGAGAACTAGTCAGTGCCGAGACTGGGGTTGTGGATGTGCAGTGTCTGTGTTGAAAGCAGAATCCATCAAAGCTTTTAAAAGGAAAGTGGTTTAATATTTAAAAGGGCTTGTGGAAAGAGCAGGGGAGTGTGTCTTAAGTGGTTAGATCTTGCCAAAGAACTGACACTATGTTCCACCCTTCTGCTGTAAGATGATATGAACTGTAAATTTATAAAGCAATTTGTATGCTATTGCAAACAAGTTATTGTAGTTTGTGTATATTTGGTATACTACACCACCAGTCTAGTCTGTTCTCATTTATTCACAGCTTTCATACCTAATTTCTGTCTTGTGCTGATCTGAAAATGTTTTTAGAAATGGCTATTGTCTCTTGGTTTCCTGATTCTAAAGCAAGGAGCTGTTATTGCTGCTGCAGTAATATTGCTGTCACTCCCGGGTTTACCAGCATTTTGACATCAAGTCACAGGGAATAAAATAATCCCAGCTCAAGGATCAGGCATCAGAAAGGACAACATAGCTCAAACTATGTTAATTTGAACAGCAGTGTTGTAAGTGATTATATGTGAATTATTTGACTGAACAAGTTAATAACATTAGTCGAAGAGTTAAAACACTGGGAGGGGGTAATTCTATTGTTCAGTTGAATGTACTTGAGGTATGTTGCCCTTTCAGATGCCTGGACCTTGAGCTGGAATTACTTTATACCTTGTGACTTGATGTCAAATTACTGGAATACCTTCCAGTGTGTAGAAGGGTCGCCCAAAACGGAGATGAGGAGGAATTTCTTCTCTCGGTCGTAAATCAGGAATTCTCTACCCCAGCGAGCTGTGGAGGCTGGGTCATTGAATATATTTAAGATGATAGACAGATTTTTGAACAATAAGGGAGTAAAGGGTTATGAGGAGTGGGCAGGGAAGTGGAGTTGAGGCCAAGATCAGATCAGCCATGATCTCATTGAATGGCGGAGCAGGCTCGAGGGGCCAAATGGCCGACTCCTGCTCCTATTTCTTATGTTCTTACAAGAAACGAGGGACCAATGTGAGGTTATTACCCAATCCTGTTAACAGGTGCCTGAGAAATTGCACTCAATTTTTGCAAGAATGTATTCAAACTGGTTCTTTAAATCCTTATCTTTGTGGTTTACTCTTGGCAAATCCATCTGCAATTATTCAATGTAAAATGAAGACTTGCATTTATATAGCACCTTTTGCAACTACTGGACGTCTCAAAGTGCTTGCAGCCAGTGTAGTCACTATTGTAATGTAAAATTAAAACTTGTGTAACCTTCTTTATTGCCAATGCTCATTGCTGTTGGCCCAGACATCAGCAGCTACTGTTTTCTGAAAAGAATAGTGGCCTTTACTAAACTGTGAACGTGTAATGGCAAAACCTAATAGTCATAATCGTACAAATTCAACTGCACATCAAAACATATTCATCGATGAATGATGTAAATTGCAGAACTATTGATGTAAAACTGTATCTGGAGTAGTTAACTTCACGTGGATTTTCAAGATGTTAAGACATCTATGCGAAGAAGTGAGAGAAAGAAAGGAAGACTTGCATTTATATAGCGCCTTTCACGCCCACTGGACGTCTCAAAGAGCTTTACAGCCAATGGAGTACAATGGAGTGTAGTCACTGTTGTAATGTAGGAAACGTGGCAGACAATTTGCGCACAGCAAGCTCCCACAAACAGCAATATGATAATGATCAGATAATCTGTTTTTGTTATGTTGATCGAAGGAGAAATATTGGCCAGGACACCCGGGATAACTCCCCTGCTCTTCTTCACAATAGTGCCATGGGATCTTTTACGTCCACCTGAGAGGACAAACGTGGCCTCGGTTTAACGTCTCATCCGAAAGACGGCACCCCCGACAGTGCAGCTCTCCCTCATCACTGCACTGGAGTGTAAGCCTAGATTTATGTGCTCAAGTTCCTGGAGTGGGACTTGAGAGGAAATAGAGATGGCAAAATAGAGAGACTAAAAAAACAATAAAGGAGTGGGAGAAAGAGAATGTGGCAGACAGAAGAGAGAGGGGCGATACTGGTGGAGCGATGAAGACTGAGTGAGGCAGAAAGAGGGACCAAGGAGCAGAGAAGATAAAGGCAGAAACGGTGTGAGACAGCGAGGCAGAGAGGGACGAGAGAGAGAGAGCAAAAGTGAATGAGAGAGGGAGAAAACAACGTGGGGAGACATAGAGCCAATTCGAGAGAAAAAAGAGGCAGAGAGATGAGAGTGAGGCAGAAAGGGAGAGAGAGACAAACAGCAATATGATAATGGCCAGATAAGAGAAAAAAACGAGATAGAGGAAGCATGCGTTCGATAAAGAGTAAATCTCCCTCCGCACTGTCCCATCAAATGGTCTGTGGCTCTAAGTAACATAAAAACATAAGAATTAGGAGGACTAGACTATACGGCCCCTCGAGCCTCCTCCACCATTCAATAAGATCATGGCTGATCTTCGACCTCAACTCCACTTTCCCGTCCAATCTCCATATCTTTGATGCAATGAATGTCTATTTCTAATCTGCCTGAAGAAACCGACCGGTCAGAATGCTGACACTCAGGGACACCTGTTTTATCTCAGCACCTTTCTGAATGTGTTATTAGGCACTTGCAGAGATTCCCTGCAGCGGTTTCCTCTTCTCATTCCCTGAGATTCCCAAATCTTCTCCCAGCCTCATTCCACCTCCGAACACCTTGTCCTCGGACACACTGATCTTTCTGAATCTGAGGCACATGAAAGGAAAATCCCTCCACTGTTATCATTCCCACTAAGACACATTTTTGGGCAGTATATATAGCACGTCATGTCAATGCTGAGTTCTCCACTTATATAGGGTCATCATCATAGGCGGTCCCTCGAACGAGGATGACTTGCTTCCACAAGAGTTCACAGATGTTTCAATGAAGGACCCGATGTTCCAGTCCTGAACTCCAAGGGGGTGGAAGATGCCTGTATGTGGATTTTTTTTTTTTAAACGTGTGGTGACCGTTGCACACCAGCCACCACATGGGCTTGACAGAGCTAGGTCTTTATCCAGTGGCAAGGGTTAACCAGGACGACTGGAGACCTGCTCTGCTGCATGGACCTAGTGCGCACACATATCGTAGTGCGGGCTGTTCCGTGCTGCTCCTGGGCCCCGTATCCTCATTTGCCGCACCTCCGCCGTGATCTCCCGCCGCACCTTGAATGCAATACTCCAATGTAGATCCCGAGGCATTGTTTTCCCGCTGCTGATCTGGTTTCTTCGCGGGGTCCTGGCCAAAATTGCTCAGCCTGGCACTCTGCTTCAGTGTCGGGCTAATCGCGTGGCATATAGGATAAACCTATGAAGGAAGAACTTGCTGATACCAGTCCTCAATTTGCCTTTTACTAGTCTGAACTTGTGACCTCTTGATTCGATGTTCTCCCTAAGGTGTGCGGGTGTGCATCGATCGGGAAGTGCCACGCAGGCTGCTCGCCAGCTGCTTCCGCTGGAAGAGTTACCGAGCATGCATAGCCGTGCAGAAAGTTTAAAGGGTCCGTGCACACACAATAATTTAGACGGGGCATTGATTCTACTCCTGTGGTTTTAATTGACTGGATTTACCTCTTCTACTCCAGTATCTTTTACATCTCTATAATGTCACCTTAGATGCTAAAAAGCTTCAGTTTCTCGAGCCTACAGTGTCAGCCGTGGCTCAGTGGGCAGCACCCTCACCTTTGAGTCCGAAGGCTGTGGATTCACTTCCTACTCCAGTGACTTGAGCACAAAAATCTAGGCTGACACTCTCCAATGCAGTGCTGAGGGAGTGCTACACTGTCGGAGGTGCAGACTTTCGGATGAGACGTTAAACCGAGATCCCATCTGCTATCACAAGCAGACATAAAACCTCCCATGACACTACTTTGAAGAAAAGCAGGGGAGTTATCCCCGGTGTTCTGGCCAATATTTATCCTTCAAGCAACATCACTAAAACAAGATGATCTGGTCATTATCACATCGCTGTTTGTGGGAGCTTGCCGTGCGCAAATTGGTTGCTGTGTTTCCCACATGACAACAGCGACTACACTCCAAAATTACTTAATTTAGCTGTAAAGCACTTCGAGATGTCCGGTGGTTGTGAAAGGTGCTATATACATGCAAGTTGTTCTTTTGTTCCTCAACACAGACATTCCTGGATCAGTCTTGTGGCTCTGCGCACTGCTCCAAACCTTAAACTTCTATCTCGTATCTCGCGCTTCAGAAAATGAAACGGTTCACAAAGTCAGAGCACTGTACAGTTTGATCATGACTTCCTCTGATTAATGTAGAGGAACAATTGAGCACTAGCTGTAGTGTTTACATTTAGTAACGTGGAACAATAGAAGCAGGAGATGAATGCACTGGACTTCAGGAACAGCTGGGTAAGAAGTTGCTGAGAATTGAACTGGGGATGATTGAGTGTATTCCAGAGGGAAAAGCCTCCAGCAAGAATATAATACTTTAAGAATCGATTGGAGACCGTACACATTAAAGGCTTTCCACGTCACAGTGGAATAAATGGTTCAATTGGGAAGTTAAGAATGGTGTAAAGCAAAACAAATCGTTTTTAATCGACTCAAACCAAGAAGGAGGAAATTGGAAAAATATAAAATACAACATAAAAGTAGCTTGTAGAGAATTTAAAACCATTGCAGAGAGAGTTTAGGTAGCAAGCAGGTTTTTGCATATTTGCTATTAGAATTACCTAGAATATACAGCACAGAAATAGGCCATCCAGCCAAACTAGTCTGTGCAGGCAGTTTATACTCCACTCGCGTCTCCTCCCATTTTATCTACCTCATCTCAGTCCTTAAGCATATTTTTCTATTCCTTTGCCTATAGAATTACAACAACAACTTGCATTTATATAGTGCCTGTAACGTAGTGAAATGACCCAAGGCGCTTCACAGCAGTATTATAATAATTTGACACCGGGCCGCATAAGTAGAAATTAGCGCAGGTCACTAAAAGCTTGGTCAAAGAGGTAGGTTTTAAGGAGCGTCTTGAAGGAGGAAAGAGAGGCGTAGAGGTTTAGACAGGGAGTTCCAGAGCTTGGGGCCTCGGCAACAGAAGGCATGGACACCAATGGTTGAGTAATTATAATCAAGGATGCTCAAGAGGGCAGAATTAGAGGAGCGCTGATATCTCGGGTGGGGAGGACGGGGTATGGAGGAGATTACAGAATTAGGGAGGGGTGAGGCCATGGAGGGATTTGATAAGGATGAGAATTTTGAAATCGAGGCATTGCTTAACTGGATGTCAATGTAGGTCAGCGAGCACAGAGGTAATGGGTGCGAGTTAGGACACAGGCAGCCGAGTTTTGGATCACCTCTAGCTTACATAGGGTAGAATGTGGGAGGTCAGCCAGAATATACAGCATAGAAACAAGTCATTCGGCCCAATATTTCAATAGAAATATCAACAAGAGACCATCGAGATGAGATAGCAGGAGAGGAACTATAATGGCAGTTTAATCAAATCTAGAAGCTTCATGTTCAATCCCTGATTCAGCTGTTGGGAGTAGCTGGGAGCTGCAGTTTGCTTCCATGGTCCTGGGCCTAAGCCAGGATTCCCACTCCTGATCGCTTCCAGACAGTGCTGCTGAAAAATACATTTAAGTCATCATCATAGGCAGTCCCTCAGAAGCAAGACTTGCTTTCACTCTAAAACTGAGTCCTTAGGTGGCTGAACAGTCCAATACAAGAGCCACAGTCCCTGTTACAGGTGGGACAGACAGTGGTTGAGGGAAAGGTGGGTGGGACAGATTTGCCGCACGCTCTTTCCGCTGCCTGCGCTTGGTTTCTGCATGCTCTCTGTGGTGAGACTCGTGGTGCTCAGTGTCCTCCACTTAGGGCGGTCTTTGGCCAGGGACTCCCAGGTGTTGGTGGGGATGTTGCACTTTATCAGGCACTTTTGAGGGTGTCCTGGTAACGTTTTTTCTGCCCATCTTTGGCTCGTTTGCCTTGAAGGAATTCCGAGTAGAGTCTCGTGTCTGGCATGCGAACAATGTGGCCTGCCCAGCGGAGCTGATCAAGTGTGGGGATGTTGGCCTGGTCCATTTAAGTGGACATAGGGTGAACAACTTTCCTCTCCAGGCTAACTGGATTTAGTGTCTAGGCTTGTGAATGAAGAGCATCTACTTTTTAAAAATTCATTTTCGAGATAGGAACGTCGCTGGCAAACCCAGCATGTATTGCCCATCCCTAATTGCCCGTGAGAAGGTGGTGGTGAGCCACCTTCTTGAACCGCTGCAGTCCGTGTGGTGAAGGTACTCCCACAGTGCTGTTAGGGAGGGATTTTGACCCAGCGACGATGAAGGAACGACGGTATATTTCCAAGTCAGGATGGTGTGTGACTTGCAGGTGGTGGTGTTCCCATGCGCCTGCTGCCCTTGTCCTTCTAGATGGTGGAGGTGCTGTCGAAGAAGCCTTAGCGAGTTGCTGCAGTGGATTTTGTAGATGATGCACAGCCACGGTACATCAGTGATGGAGGGAGTGAATGTTTAAGGTGGTGGATAGGGTGCCAATCAAGTGGACTGCTTTGTCCTGGATGGTGTCGAACTTCTTGAGTATTGCTTGAGCTGCACTCATCCAGGTAATTGCAGAGTATTTCATCACACTTCTGACTTGTGCTTTGTAGGTGGTGGCAAGGCTTTGGGGGAGTCAGGAGATGAGACACTTGCCGCAGAATACCCAGGTGGAATAGTGATAGGAAACACTGCAGTTGGACTTGTTTGTCTGGTTAGGGAGGGAGGAAATCAGCCAGGGTTTGTGTTCCTAATTTTAATATAAAATGTGCGTGTGAGGATAGGATTGGGTTTGGTTATGTCATGCCCTAATGTATGACGATCCTGGCAACACCATCTGTCCAACTGATGTCAGGCTGCTGGCACTCTTTGAATGTCACAGGATGGGGAAGAGTCTGAAGCAAGATGGAGCTTTAATATTTAGAAGATGAAAGGACTATGTGGTCGGACATGAGTGTTTGCTTTTAAAAAAAAAGCAGCTATTTAAATATAGGGTTCGTATCAAATTTTCATATTATCTACCTCGCAAAAAGCTAAAACGTCTTGGGTGTGTTGGAAGTACATGTATAGTCAAGGGGAAAGCTGTGTGTAACTCCAAGCTATATGAACTCCATGCAAAAACTCTTTATAACGCTCCAAAGCAGAAAATGCTGGAAACACGCGGCAGGTCAGGCAGCATCTGTGGCGGGAGAAACCGTTAACGTTTCAGAAGCAGTTAACTCCGTTTGTCTCTCTGCAGTTGCTGTCTGACCCACTGAGCCTTTCCAGCATTTTCTGTTTTTATTTCTGGTCTCCAGAATCTGCAGTATTTTGCTATTGGTTCCAAACCAGGACAGACTTATGAAAGGTGTTGCAAATTTATTGGGAGTTTTTTTTTGCAGCGTTGAGTTTTTTTTAACCTTGCTTTTCAGAAGGCATTTGATGAAGTGGCTTCCAAGGGCGTTCTGGCTGAGGTGAAAGTCCTTGGATTATTAGGACGCAAGTTCAGTAACCTGGTTAAATACCTCAGTGGGGGGGGAAAAAATAAAGGGAATGGCCCACGCCGATCATTCTGATTGGATCGCTGTGTCTGTGAGCGCCAGAGTGCCCCAGAGTTCAGTCTTGGGACCTCTCTTGTTTTTATATTTATAAATGAGCTTCGTGAAGCAGTTAAATGAAGAACAATGTCCAATTGTGGGAGGAAGTAGGGGGCCCAGAGCAAAGAAATAACATTTTACTACCCAGAGAACTTTGTGAAAGTGGGCCGTTGAATTGTAAATGGTGTTTAATATTGAGAAATGCAGGGTAGCACAATTGTAAATTAAAATCGAAAATATGTCTGCAAAATAAAGGTCATCCTTAAATAGGTCGACAAAACCAACGTGAGCATTGAAGTATTGCAACGTGTGGCAAACAGAATTGAACTAGACTGCACAAGGCTAGTTCTAAGCTATGTTCCACATACTCCTCATCATCATAGGCCGTCCCTCGGAATCGAGGAAGACTTGCTTCCATTCCTGAAGTGAGTTCTTTGGTGGCGGAACAGTCCAATACAAGAGCCACAGACCCTGTCACAGGTGGGTCAGATAGTCGTTGAGGGAAGGGGTGGGTGAGACTGGTTTGCCGCACGCTCTTTCCGCTGCCTGCGCTTGGTTTCTGCATGCTCTCGGTGGTGAGACTCGGTGTTCAGCGCCCTCCCGGATGCACTTCCTCCAATTAGGGCGGTCTTGAGCCAGGGACTCCCAGGTGTCAATGGGGATGTCGCACTTTATCGGGGAGACTTTGAGGGTGCCCTTGTAGCGTTTCCACTGCCCACCTTTAGCTCGTTTGCCGTGAAGGAGTTTCAAGTAGAACACTTGGTTTGGGAGTCTCGTGTCTGGCATGTGGACTATGTGACCTGCCCAGCGGAGCTGATCGAGTGTGGTCAGTGCTTCAATGCTGGGGATGTTAGCCTGAATGAGGACGCTGATGTTGGTCAGCCTGCCCTCCCAGGGGATTTGTAGGATCTTGCGTAGACATCGTTGGTGATATTTCTCCAGCAACTTGAAGTGTCTACTGTACATGGTCCCATGTCTCTGAGCCATACAGGAGGGCAGGTATTACTATAGCCCTGTAGACCATGAGCTTGGTGGCAGTTTTGAGGACCTGGTCTTCAAACACACTTTTCCTCAGGCGGCCGAAGGCTGCACTGGCAGCAGTGTTAAGTATCGTCGTTGATGCCTGCTCTTGTTGATAGGAGGCTCCCGAGATATGGGAAGTGGTCCAGGGCTGCACCGTGGATCTTGATGACTGGGGGGCAGTGCTGTGTGATGAGGACAGGCTGGTGGAGGACCTTTGTCTTACGGATGTTTAGCGTAAGGCCCATGCTTTCGTATGCCTCAGTAAATACGTCGACTATATCCTGGAGTGCAGCCTCTATGTGCGCAGACGCAGGCGTTGTCCGCGTACTGTAGCTCAACAACAGAGATTGGGGTGGTCTTGGATCTGGCCTGGAGATGGCGCAGGTTGAACAGGCTCCCACTGGTTCTGTAGTTTAGTTCCACACCAGCGGGGAGCTTGTTGACTGAGGTGGAGCATGGCGGCGAGAAAGATTGAGAAGAGGGTTGGGGCGATGACGCAGTCCTGTTTGACCCCAGTCCGGACATGGATTGGGTCTGTAATGGATCTGTTGCATGTCGTCGTGCAGAAGGCAGAGGATGGTGTCGATCTTTTGGAGGCATCCGAAACTGAGGAGGATGCTCCATAGACCCTCGCGGTTGACAGTGTCAAAGGCCTTTGTAAGGTCGAAGAAGGCCATGTATAAGGGCTGGCGTTGCTCCCTGCAATTTTCCTGCAACTGTCGTGCTGCAGAAATCATGTCTGTTGTGCCCCCCACGCTGAGTCCGGTTAATGTGTCATCACCCTACAAAGGATTCAGAAGAAAATGAAAATGATTTTAGGTTTAATCTCATTAGTAAAAGGGGAACTGTGGTTCAAGGTTTTAAAAGGAAAAATGAAAGACTTGGATTTATAGGCACCTTTCATGACCTCCGGACTTCTCCAAGCCAATGAAGTACTTTTGGAGTGTAATCACAGTTGTAATGTGGGAAACGTGGCAGCCAATTTGCGCACAGCAAACTTCCACAAATAGAAATGTGATAATGGGGTCGAAATTGATCAAAGGCAAGTTCCACGCATTTACCGTCGAAAAGACCGCTAAGATCCTGACGGTACTTTGGGCAGAAGTTTGGTCAAAAAAGGAGGTAAAAGTGCCCGGCAGCAAAAAAGGAGAGTGGATTCTGGGCGGTAAATGCAATCCTGGAGAAAGTTACGCCGAGGCTGGAGTCTGGCCCAGGGAGGGGCGGGAACGCACAAAAAACAATGCTCAAAAAAATAAAAAACAAATAAATCACAAAACCTTCAGAGGACCCTTTAACACAAAATAGTTGCAAAAGAAGTAAAGAAAAAACATCTCACTTGCCTTTTCTTCCAGGTCTTCGAACCAACCGTCCCGGTAAGACCTGCTTCCACACACCGGTCTTTTCTCCTGTAGGAGCGGAGGACTGCTTGGGTGAATCTCGGGCGGGAGGACTTTTCGGTGTTACACGCTCGCGCACACTTCCCAGCGGCCCTTCCAAACCGCTGGCGCGAGAGCCTCACCAATCTCCCACAGTGGGGAGAGCGCCGAAAAGACGGAGAAACTGCCGAGTTTTGCCGGCGGTAGAACCATCAATTTCAGTCCCAATGACCAGATAATCTGTTTTTTTGTTATGTGGATTTAGGGATAAATATTGGCCAGGACACCGGGGATAACTCCCCTGCTCTTTCTCGAAATAGTGTCATCAGATCTTTTATGTCCACCTGAGAGCAGACCAGGCCTCGGTTTAACGTCTCATCCGAAAGACGGCACCTCCGACAGTGCAGCACTCCCTCAGCACTGCATTGCTAGATTCATGTGCTCAAGTTCCTGGAGTGGGACTTGAATCCATGATCTTCTGACTCAGAGGCAAGTGTGCTGCCCACTGAGCCACAGCTGGCACTGCAATGAAGGAAGATGATGAGGTGGATATAGAGCAAGATCTACTGAAGAATCAGGCACTTTGCAGGCTGTGGGATCCAAACTAAGGATACATCTACTTGCATAGAAACATATAAAATAGGAACAATAATAGGCCATTCGGCCCTTCGAGCCTGCACCGCCATTCAATATGATTATGGCTGATCCTCTATCTCAACACCATATTCCCGCTTTTTTCCCATACCCCTCAATGACTTTTGTGTCTAGAAATCTATCTATCTCCCTCTTAAATATATTCAATGACTTGGCCTCCACAGTCTTCTGTGGTAGAGAATTCCACAGGTTCACCACCCTCTGAGTGAAAACACTTCTCTTCATCTCGGTCCTAAATTTCCTACCCCGTATCCTGAGACTGTGACCCCTCGTTCTACGTGGCGAGGGAAGATTCCATCTGATCAGCCCCTTTTTTCGGGTTGCGTTCGTGGGGATGCTTGCGTTGGGTGGGGACATGATCATACTCCAAGGTGCTTCTTTTTCCTGTCGTTCCCCCCACCCCTCCAACAAACCCACAAGCAAATAGGCTCCTGACACTGACTGTTTAGGGTCACACACGTGCAGGATGCCGATGTGGATGAGGTGCTGAGTGCTGGCCCCTGGGTAACTGTGCAGCTGTTTGACTCTGTGTTGAGCAGAAATCTGAAGGAAAAAGTGGTAAATAGGCCTCTCACATCACAGTGAAAATAAATGGTTCAACAGGGAAGTTATGGATGGTTTTGAAAAGACTCAAATCAGGCAGAAGGAAATTGGAAAAATATAAAATGAAACAAAGATTGCCTGAGAGAATTTTTTTTAAATTGCAGAGCGTATTTTGGGTAGCATGCATTGTTTGCACATTTGCTATTAATAGAATTACACAGAATAAAAATAGGTAATCTAATTGAAACATAAAATTCTTAAAGGGATTGACAGGGTAGATGCAGGGAGGATATTTCCTCTGGCTGAGGAGTCTAGAACAAGGGGTCACAGTCTCAGAATAAGGGGTCGGCCATTTAGGACTGAGATGAGGAGAAATTTCTTCACTGAGGGTGGTGAATCGTTGGAATTCTCTACCCCAGAGGGCTGTGCATGCTCTGTCTTTGAGTATATTCAAGACAGATCGATACATTTTTGGATACTAAGGGAATCAAGAGATATGGGGATAGTGCAGAAAGGTGGAGTTGAGGTAGAAGAATAGCCAGGATCTTACTGAATGGTGGAGCAGGCTCGAGGGGCCGAATGGCCTGCTCCTGCTCCTATTTCTTATGTTCTTGTATGCAGCACAGAAAGGACAAAAATATTAATTGTACGCCTGTGTGATGAACACCATTTTTTGATCACTAGCATAAGTAATAATTCCGTTGAAGTACTTAAAAATAATTGGATTACATTTAGCAAAGGTGAGAAGGATATGGATCTGTGGTAGGAAAATGATCAGCTTTTGAATGAAGTACAGGGGAGCTGACTGCCTGTTCTCATTTCCTGTGTTATATTTCTGTGTTCCTGTTAACCTTCAGTGTGATACATTACTCATTGGGGCATGCTGTTTCTCTGTAGGCCACCAGTGAATTTACTCACCCATCACAGTTTGTGCTTTTACAGCTCCTGAGGCTTGAGCTAGTTCATTTGTCCCGCACTCCTGTTAACTTACAGGGTTCAGGCATGGTATTGGCCCAAACGTAGGCATTTGCCAATTCTTTACAGCCCAATCGTCTGGAAGTTGCTCTAACCCCCAAAGCCAATGATGGAAGTATTAAGATTATCCCGCCAGAAAATAAAATTTGTGGAAAATATATTGGATTACGTAGAACCATATTACATTTGTGTGGCTGCTGAGCCCAGTGGGAGCACTCGCCTCTGTCTGGCGGTTCTCGAGGTTGATTCCTGAGATGAAGGGGTTGTCATATGAAGAAAGGCTGAGCAGATTGGGCCCATACTCATTGGCGTTTAGAAGAATGAGAGGTGATCTTATTGAGATGTATAAGATTCTGAGGGGTCTTGACAGGATAGAAGCAGAGACGATGTTTCCCCTCGTAGGAGAATTTAGAACTAGGGGGCATAGTTTCAGAATAAGAGGTCACCCATTTAAAATGGAAATGAGGAGGAATTTCTTCTGAGGGTCGTGAGATTTTGGAATTCTGTGCCCAGAGAACTGTGGAGGCTGGGTCATTGAATATATTTAAAGTGGAGATAGACGGATTTTTGAGAGATAAGGGAGTCGAAGGTTATGGGGAGAGGGCGGGGAAGTGGAGTTGAGGCCAAGATCAGATCAGCCACGATCTTACTGAATGGCGGAGTAGGCTTCCTGTTCCTATTTCTTATCTTGCGCTTTCAAACACTACTGCAGCCCTCGAGCACACAGTCTAGGCTGTTACTTCAGTGTAGTTCTGAGAAAGTGTTCAACTGGTCATAAAAGATCCCATGGCTCTTTATTTGAGGACGAGCAACGAGTTCTTCATCCCTCAACCAAAAGAGATTATCTGGTACTTTATGTCCTTGCTGCGTGCGGAACCTTGCTGTGCGTAAGTTGGCTGCAGCTTTTGCCCAATAAACAACAGTGACTGCACTGGCTCTGACGCACTTCGAGGCGGTGAAAGACGCTATATAAATGCAAGCTTTTCTATTTAAAAAGAAAACAATGATGGAGCGAATTGGAAGAGTGGGAGAGGAAAGCAAAATTGAAGTGTTTACAGTTTTAAAAGCCCTGTTAGTTGTGTCAGAGTTATACTAAAGCCCTTCTTGATGTGTCTGTAGCTTTATTGTCGAGTTTCAAAATCTTCAAAACTGACCAGCCCAGGGAAGAGATCACATGTTTTTAATTGTATAATTGTTGTCATTCATCAATGACCTTCCCTCCTTCATAAGGTCAGAAGTAGGGATATTCGCTGATGACTGTGCAGTGTTCAGTTCAATTCACAACTCCTCAGATAATGAAGCAGTCCATGCCCGCATGCAGCAAGACTTGGTCAGCATTCAGGCTTGGGGCTGAAAGGGGCAAGTAACATTCGCGCCACACAAGGACCAGGCAAGATTACCTCCCACGAGAGAGTCTAACCACCGCCCCAAGACATTCAACGGCATCCATTGACCAGAAACTTAACTGGACCAGCCACATAAATACTGTGGCTACAAGAACCAGGTCAGAGGTTGGATATTCTGCAGCGAGTGTCTCACCTCCTGACTCCCCAAAGCCTTTCCACCATCTACAAGGCACAAGTCAGGAATGTGATGGAATACTCTCCACTTGCCTGGATGATGAGTTGCAGCTCCAACAACTTGATGCTTGACACCATCCAGGACAAAGCAGCCCGGTTGATTGGCACCCCATCCCCCACCTTCAACATTCACTCCCTCCACCACCGGCGCACCGTGGCTGCAGTGTGTACCATCTACAAGATATACTGCAGCAACTCGCCAAGGCTTCTTCGGCAGCACCTCCCAAACCCGCGACCTCTACCACCTCGAAGGACAAGGGCAGCAGGTGCATGGGAACACCACCACCTCCACGTTCCCCTCCCAGTCACACACCATCCTGACTTGGAAATATATCGCTGTTCCTTCATCGTCGCTGGGTCACAGTCCTCGAACTCCCTCCCAACAGCAGGAGAATCTTCACCACACGGGCTGCAGCGGTTCAAGAAGGCGGCTCACCACCGCCTTGTCTCAAGGGCAATTAAGGACGGGCAATAAATGCTGGGCTTGCCAGTGACGCCCACAGCCCAGGAACAAATTTAAAAAAAGGATTCAAAGATGTGAAGTAAATGAATTAGATTGAAGTGTTAAACAATGTAGGTTTTTTTGTACTTAACCACTATACCATACCCCGACTGTTATGTTACTGGACTAGTATTCCAGAGACGTGGACAAATGATCGAGAGATGTGAGTTCAAATCCCACCACGGCAACTGGGGGATTCAAATTCAGTTAATTAAATAAATCTGGAATAAAAAATCTAGTATCAGTAACGGTGACTATGGGCTAAAATTTCCTCTGGCTTACCGCCCGGTTTCTAGGCGGTATCGGCCATTGTGGGCGGTAATCAGGCGAGCGAAAATGTCCTTACCTAAGTTACGTGTACCGGCGGTTTCGAGGTACTGTTGGGGGGCGGGTCACCAGTGTGCACCGTCCTCAGATCGCCCTGGCGCGATATTTGGCTGAGCGGTGACCCGTAGGTAAGTTGGACGGAGCTGGACGGTAGGTGAGTAGCTCTTCAAGAAAAAGGTTAGCAATTGTTTTTTTACTCATTATTTTACAAATGTGTTGAGGTGATTTAGTTTTAAAGTGTCTTGGGAATGTTTTTTTAATTTTTAGTTGATTTTTGAAAAATTATTTTTATTTTTCTGGTAGGCCCAACCTGCAGCCTCGGGGTAAATTTTTATTGATTTTTAAATTTTTCGCCCAATTGACCCTAAATTGCACTTTTCGCCCGGAATGGAGGTGCAAGGCCCATGTTTTTCGCTCGGCATATTTTTTTGGGGGTGGGGGGGGCGAGTTTTCACCGGCAATAATCTTCCCAGTCTTAGCTATCTTTCGGTCGGCGATCGGGTGCTGGTGGGCTGGTAGGAATTTCTAGCCCCATGAAACTACCAGATTGTCATATAAACCCATCTGGTTCACTAATGTTCTTACCCGGTCTGGTTGTGATATGGTTAACTCTTAACGCTCCTCTGAAATGGGCTTCCCAGCATTTATTGCCCTCGTGAACCGCCTTGTATAAATTTTAAAAAAATACAATAGAGTGACATTTATATTTGGAATTCTATATGATTTGGATTTCTGCCCTGACTATTCTCGTTATCATGTATCAAAAAGACTTTTGGCTGGTGCTGGATCTTTTCAAAACAGCTATACGGTGTGATGTTCTGTATGTGCAGATTAAAAGAGTGGGCTTTTAATCTCAACTAGTGCGGGAATTAGCTCAGTCCTGTCACAGTGGAAGAAATGCAAACACGTTCACAGGGAGCGTTGTCAGCAGAAATCTTTCAAAAAACAGCTTGGCCTAGACGGGAGTTGACCGCATAACTAAAGTGACATGGGTTCGAAAGAGATAAACGTTCTCCGATAGCTGAGCTGTCAAATGAACCTCAGTTGAAGGACAAATATTTCTATCTCGGTTGCAATTTATACACCAGTCAAAACAAAAGATTTTTTTCCCTTTAGAAAGAGACCAATTAATTCAACTTGCAAGTTGCCACAGGGTCCTTGCTCAGTACTGACGTCCTTCCTGTACTTTTACAAGTTTTTAATTATATTACTGAACTTTAAAACTAACCTTGATATGTTTTGCTTCTGGAGAGCTTCTTTCAGCTTGCTTTGAACTGGTATCTAGAGTGGCCCGAAAGACTTTCTCTTTACCTCATCAGCCGCTACCAAAATAATAACATCGAAAGTAAAACTAGGAATCGTGTTTGGTAAACTAGCCGGTGAAAGTTTATCTATGCAAAAGTTCACGGTTTTTACAACTTTGAATTCCTTCCTCACAGCTTGACTTTTACCTGGAGTGCCAGCTTGGCTCAGTGGCCAGCACTCTCGCCTTGGAGTCAGAAGGTTGTGGGGTCAAGTCCCACTCCAGGGACTTGAGCATGAAAAATCTAGGCTGACACTCCCAGTGCAGTGCTGAGGGAGTGATGCACTGTCGGAGGTGCCGTCTTTCAGATGAGACGTTAAACCGAGGCCCCATCTGCTCTCTCAGGTGGATGTAAAAGATCCCATGGCACTATTTTGAAGAAAAGCAGGGGAGTTATTCCCGGTGTCCTGGCCCAATATTTATCCCTCAATCAACATAACAAAAAACAGATTATCTGGTCATTATCACATTGCTGTTTGTAGGAGCTTGCTGTGCGCAAATTAGCTGCGCACATTACAACAGTGACTACACTCCAAAAGTACTTCATTGGCTGTAAAGCGCTTTGAGACGTCCGGTGGCCATGAAAGACGCTATAGAAATGCAAGGCTTTCTTTAGGAAACAGTACTCCAGATATTTTGTAGTTCCCCAAAAAGACAGTGGGACTGTATCCTATACTGGTCCTCTATACCTATCATTCATGGTAAAAGTTTTTAGTTGCCACTGTGCACCTCACCAAAACTCACTGTTCTCATTCAAAACTATCAGAGCCTGTGAAACTGGTACATTACGCACTCTATAAACGTCAATCCTTTATACGTATTGGCTGCTGCTGTGTTGGGGGTCATGTAAAAATAGCCAGTATGAGACCTGTAGTCTCACCCAAACATTTCCTAATTCTTAAACTTAGAAAATGCTGGAAACACTCAGCAGGTCAGGCAGCATCTGTGGAGAGAGAAACAGAGTTAACGTTTCAGGTCGCTGACTTTCACCAGAACTGGAAGATGTGAAGAGATGAATAGCATTTTAGCACGTTCGCAGCGAGGGAAAAGGGGGCAGGATAAAGAACAAACAGGATAGGGTGGAGGGCAGGAGTGATTAAATGGCAAAAGGGGTGATGATGCAAGGTGATAAAGAAACAAACGATGGGTTAAGATGGTTACAGCAGAATAGCAGGGAGGAAAGCATGGATAATCTGGCAAAGAGCAGGAGTGTGGTGGAGAAAGGTGGGTAGACCCCAGGGGTGCGGAACACCCCACCGGTCATGTACTGATCCGGGATCTCAACCCAAGCATCACCCCACACCTCCCCCACTCCCAGTGGCTCTGGTGTAGCCATCCTCCATTACCAACATTTTCTGTCCGAGAGAAAATGGGAGCAGTGTTCAGACCCAAGGAGCTGGATTTTGGCCTTTTTGGATTTCGAGGCGTTAAAGTTAGCGTCTGAAAATAGTTTGCGCCTCTGACTGAAATTTTCGGTGAAAATGTAAGTTGGAGGAGCGTTGGAGTTAAGTCAGGCATTACACAATGGACTTTGTGCTCCCGAGCTGAAACTGCAGTGGTAAAGAAGTTTCATTGTTGTTTACTGCCCTGCAACATAACATTGTATATTGTATGGTTTTATTTTGATGGGGGGTGTTGTGAATTTGTTGCAGTAAAATTTATGACTCATTTTCCATTGGTGTCTTGTGCATCATTCCAACGTTCACCGGAGATATGCCTTTATGGGGGCACATAGCGTGTGCAGTATTAGCTCCATCCCTCAGTTTCCTCCATTTAGGAGCCGGTCCATTACGAGCTGGTGACGTGCAACTCTTGGTCCGGCAGCATCTCCACGCTGCCTCCCCTGTGGATGAGGTGGCTATCCATTGGGGGCATCGCCAGGCTCCTCTTCGTCGTCCTCCTCCTCCTGAGGTGGGCATGCAATCCCCATTGGCAATGCCTGGCCCCTCATGATGGCCGAGCTGTGCAACATGCAGCACACCACAATGAATTCAGAAACCTGTTGATGGGAGAATTGAAGGCTGCCTCCAGAGTGGTCCGTGCATGTAGAAAATGGCATATCTCTGTCAGCACTTCCTTTCGGAAGCGCAGCCTTCTCACACACTGCTCCTCAGAGAGCTGTGGAGGTCGGAGCGTTGGGGCCTGTAAACCCATGGGGAGGGTAAGCCCTCCTCCCCAGATGTCTTCGGCCTCTCATCATCTGTGAGTCGACATGGCCAAGAGTCCTTCCTCTAGCTTGACATCGCCTGGCAATAGCATGAAGCATGATACTCTAGTAATGTCCCCATTAAATTCTCTCTCTGAAGTTGTAAGGGCACTGTAATGGCAGATAAAAGTGAAATTTGCAAGTTGGAGCTTCACACAGCATTACATGCGCAACCGTTGTAGTCAATGTGACCTTCGATGTCCTTTAAATACACTGCCAATACCCCCTGCCGCACCCTGGGAACGCCAGATTTTTTCAGCCGTTTCCTGGGGCGGGCGTTAAATGAGGTGTTTTGGCCGAAAGTTCCATCCAGGGCACTAGCACAACGTTGCACGACGATCGACGTCATCATCACGCTAAAAACGGAGGGAGAGGCTGGGCGGTAAGTTTTTACACCAATCGCAACCAATAGCCGAATCTTCTGCCCGGGTGGTAAATCCTGGACCCCCGGCATAAAGCCTGAAAACAGCATTTAACGCCCCAGCGGGATGTAAATGAGCCAACAATCCAGCCGCAAGGCTATAAAGTGCCTGCTAAGGTGTTTTACTTCGAGCTTGCGTTGAGCTTCATTCGAGCAGTGTAGGAGGCAGAGATCAGAGTGCGAGTCCAGTGGAGAATTAAAGTGCCGATGGGGTCAGAACAAGGACAGGGGAAGAAAGATCTAAAGAGGCATTGGTATCATAAAATTTCCTAATTCTTAGTTTGCCAAAGAACCAATTGCTTTGTGCTATGAGTGAAATTCAGGTTGGTAGGTTTGGCACAGTTAGATTTAACCAGAGGTGTATCTCTCTGCTAACTGAAGTGCTTTGTTTTTGCCACTGGTATGTCAAAAACCTGAAAAGTCCGAGAAAACATTTATTCTGTTCTCTTCTGTTCAAACAAGATACATTGGACTGTAGCCGAGGTGAACTGGATGTGCCCTCTGCTTTACCTTTTAAGTCTGCTTTTCTCTCAAATGCCAACATGCTTATCTACAGCCGGCTGCTGGGCTCAGTCGTTGGAATTGTAGGACACGGTTGTGTAGCGCTCCTCCAATGTTGCTCTGGTACACGTTGACACTATCTGAAGCATGAATCTTGTAGGAAACGTGTATGTGCTTTGTGCAATGTCTAGATAAACAGATTCCCGGGGCAGGATTTGGTGTTGCTGTGTCAGTTGGCTGCAATGAAACAATTAACTGGAATGGGACAGACACATTTTGTAAATTCTGATTTTTGGTAACCTGGGCATCCACCTTCTTCTCCAATTGGCTGTGTGATCGGGTTGCGAATTGGAGAGGCTCCGAGATACAAACAATTGTACTTCGGTCTGCCGACCATTTAAAAATAAGTAATTGATATGAGAAACCCAGTGTTGGACCCTTGAATTTCCACTAAACTGCATTTTCCCTTTGACATCCCCAAATATATTAACCCTAATGGGATCACAAGCTTTCATTCTGAGCTGCTGAGATCCACACCTTTGTAATGGTGTCACTGATGTTCTGGGTTTAGCCCAGCCCCGTGTTGCATCAAAGCTTTGGCTGTGCCATTCACCTCTGTGTTTTTAATCTACTAAATACTGTTTAGTCAGTTTGTTACGTAGAGTCCAGGAATGTTGATGCTCCGTCAGCCCGTTGAACTTCAGCCAAGTTAGCGATTGATCAGAGAAAACAAGTGTTCTACTGGTTTTAATAATTGAACATACTAATCTGAGTTAAATAATGTATGCTAACTTTTTTTTTCCCTTCATTTTAGAACATCCATTCCATCACTTAATTGAGCCATTAACTGCAGATTGTCCAGATAAGAAATACTTCAATGTTCTTAAACTCAACGACCCAAGATATGGTGAGATGTGTTTTGGAGCATCGCTTTCATTTGAGAGGACGGGAAGGAGGGCAAGATTGTACTTCTGCGTATCCTGTAAATGGCGTGAAATTTTGGGTTAAAACTACGCGACCTCTCGTCGGTTATCTGGAGTCCTTTTTATTCTTCCTCCTGGTCCCATTCCTTCCCTCAGTACCTGGGTTGTGTTTGACATCTCTGCAGCAGTGCTGACTGACGCGGAGGTTTGTGAGAAGCTTGAAGCTATATCTCTCCACTTGCATTTTTACATGCGCAGTTCTCTCATCGCCGTTTGTACTTCTAAATCGATTGACTAGCTTCCAAAAGCTGAGTTGGTAACTGTGCTGTTTGCTGTAATTCTTGATTCAGGCAGACCTGGGGCTCCCAGGTTTGATTCTTGGTGTGCTGAGTTGGCCAGTATGCTATAATTGGCACTGGGACCCCATGACTAGGGAGGGGGGGGTAAAATTGCCCAGCATTCCTGGAAGTTCACACATGGAAGAGTGCCTAATAGGATGAACTATTATGAGCTCCATCATCCATCCCATCAAAGGCAGTCCCTCGAGTCGAGGATGACAAGCTTCCACGCCAAAGGTGTTTCAATGAATGACCTAATATTCCAGGTCCCGAACTACACCTTGAAGGGTGGAAGATGCCTGTGCGTGGATTTTTTTTAACGTGGGGTGGCCGTTGCACACCAGCCACCACAAGGGCTTGACAGAGCTTGGTCTTGGTCCAGTGGCAAGGGTTAACCAAGACGACTGGAGACTACCTCATCATGAGCTACCAGACAGATGGTGACATCTGGAGACCTGTACTCGAGCACCAGTCACTGCCTTTAAGAGAGGAACAACAACTTATATTTATGTAGCTCCTTTAACGGAGTAAAACGTCCCAAGGTGCTTCACAGCAGTGTTATAAGACAAAACAATACATTTGACAGGAGCCACATAAGAAGAAATTACGGCAGATGATCAAAAGCTTGGTCAAAGAGAGAGGTTTTAAGAAGCGTCTTAAAGGAGGAAAGAGAGGCGGAGAAGTTTAGTGAGGGAGTTCCAGAGCTTAGGGCCCAAGCAGCTGAAGGCACGGCCACCAATGGTTAAGCGATTATAATCAGGGATGCTCAAGAGGGCAGAATTTGAGGAGTGCAGACATCTCGGGGGAGAAGGGGCAGGATTGTGGGGTTGGAGGAGATTACAGCGAGGAAGAGTAGGTGGGGAGGACTGAGATCACTGCAAGTTAAGAGAGAGCCCTGGGAGTAGGATTTTATTTGGAGCTGGTCCTGATGTGACCTTGTGCATTTCTGCCACAGTGACCTCCCGTCTACTTTGTTTTCAAACACACAAGATAGGCAAAGCACAACTGAGTTAACATCCCTAAAAACAAAGAATGATGATTGGGAACATTCAGCAAAATAATCATATCTTTTGAATAAGAATGAGATGATGATGTCATCCTTCTCAGCATGTTTCATACACCACTGCTAAACTCCTTATATTTGAGATGTATATAAAATGACCATTAATGAAATGGCATCTTCTAGTTAATGCCATGCAACTATAGTTGAGTGCAAGACTGAAGAAATGTTTGTTGGATAAAATTGATCCTTTTATCATCGTTCATTTTAAACACATGGTTTTGATTGAATTGTGACTTAAAATTGAACTTTGTTTCCAAAAGTGAGATTGCCGTACTCTATCCGTGTCCTGCTCGAGGCTGCTGTTCGAAATTGTGATGGGCTCCACATAAAAAAAGAAGATGCTCTAACTATTCTCGATTGGAAAAACCAACAAAACCAAGCTGATGTTCCCTTCTGGCCTGCCCGGGTCCTCCTCCAAGATTTCACGTGAGTCAAATAACTGTTTGGGTAGAAACTTAAACTTGGTGTTTTTTTTTAATTCATTCCTGGGATGTGGGCGTCACTGACAAGGCCAGCATTTATTGCCCATCCCTAATTGCCCTCGAGAAAGTGGTGGTGAACAGCCTTCTTGAACCGCTGCAGTCCGTGTAGTGAAGGTACTCCCACAGTGCTGTTAGGGAGGGAGTTCCAGGATTGTGACCCAGCGATGATGAAGGAACGATAATATATTTCCAAGTCAGGATGGTGTGTGACTTGGAGGGGAACGTGGAGGTGGTGGTGTTTCCATGCACCTGCTGCCCTTGTCCTTCTAGGTGGTAGAGGTCACGGGTTTGGGAAATGCTGTCGAAGAAGCCTTGGCGAGTTGCTGCAGTGCTGGAACTCCCATTACTACAAGGACTGTATCTGTTCAAAGAGAAGGTTCACCACCACCTTGGGGCAACCAACGTGGGCAGTAAATGAGGCCTTGCCAGTGTCGTCTACATCCAGAGAATTTTTTTAAAATGACTTTTCCCCACTTCAAATGTAGAAATACCGAATCGTTATATATCCCCTTGCCACTTTTTCCGTCAATTTATACTTCCTAATGTTACACTGCCAAAGTACATCCCTTCCACCATTCCTCCCACACTACAGTATATTAAAAAGAAAGACCTGTATTGACTTGTATTTACAGCCAATAAAGTTCTTTTTGACGTGTAGTCACTGTTATAATGTAGGAAACGTGGCTACCAATTTGCGCACAGCAAGCTCCCGCAACCAGCAATGTGGTAATGACCGGATAATCTGATAACCTGTTTCAGGTGTTGGCTGAGGATTATATGTTGACCAAGACACCAGGGAAGATACTAGTCACGATATGATTGCTTCCTTAAAAGACAGGAGGCTAGCTGCTGTTTCTATCTATTTACTTTCTTCCAGTGGGATTCCTGCAGTGGTGGATTTTGCTGCCATGCGAGAAGCAGTGAAGAGACTTGGAGGAGACCCGACCAAAGTCAGTCCCGTCTGTCCAACTGATCTGATTGTTGACCATTCACTACAGATTGACTACAGCAAAAGGCAAGTAAACTAAACATGAGTACGATTGGCTTGCAACAGCTGGAATTTTACATTGCTGTACCAGTTTTTGCATTGATGCTTTGCCTGTGCATTTACTTTGTATCTCAGAGGTGACTTATTTAACCGCAACCGAAATGAATTCTGCATTACTTGCCAAAGAGATTTCGTTATTCAAAACAACATCTCCTTTGCAAGTGTAACTACAATTAATTTAGGTTACTGGCAAAAGAGCCAGAGGAGGGATAGATTTTGTTTTTTTATGCAGCGAGTTATTATGATCTGGAATGTACTGCCTTAAAGGGCGTTGAAGAAGAATCAGTGGTAACCTTCAAAAGAGAATTGGATAAATACGGAAGGGGCAAAAATTGCAGAGCTATGGGGAAAGAACAGGGGAGCGGGACTAATTAGACACCCATGATGGGCCATCATGCACAGGTATGATGGGCCGAATGGCTGCCTCCTGTGCTGTAAGATTTTATGATTCTATTCTGCTGCAGAATAGGTTCTCAAACTGAGATTCCTGGATTATGAGGAAATTCAAGAGGATCATCCAATTTCAGACATTTTTGGTACTTACTGACTCACTGGCATATTATGCCTATTGCCATGTGCAGATAACATACGTTCTGTAGTGACAGCAATGTTTTACCATTGGACTTAATGTCTTTTTCAGCAAGTAGAGCGCAGGGTCCTGGGAAAATTCATGATATCATAGAACTCAGGAGGCCATTCGGTCCACCATGCCTGTGTCGGCTCTTTGTAAGAGTTATCTAATTAGTCCCACTCCCCTGCTCTTTCCCCGTAGCCCTGCAAGTATTTCCTTTATAAGTATAGCAGTGTCGGTATACAATGCGTCCCCGAACAAGAGTTTGACAACTACTGTGCTGTAGACAAACTTTGAAACGGCTAACTTATTGCAGCAGTAAGTTGCACATTTACTGGTTCGATAAATTAGAATTGAACCGGACCAAAAGACAATTCTGCTCTAGCTGTTCGAAGTGGACCAAAGAATAACTCGCATATACAGCTTTATTTTGCAAACGTGACGTTTTATCCGTGAGGTCTGTAATTGTACCTCTGGCTTTCTGTTTTTGTGCAGTGCCATACAAAACGCCCCAAATCCCGGTGGAGGTGACGGCTCTGGAGCAGCGACTAGAACTTCTAGCATTAAGCTAGCGCCGAAAGCATCGCCGTGTCGAAGCTCCCGCAGCTGTGTGAGTACGTGCCACAGTGAAGCGGGCTCCGCGTCCTCAGGAAAACACAGCGCCGAGATCGAGAACACACCCTTGCTTTGTCCTTTCCACCTGCAACCTGTGGCCGAGTATGACCTTTTCTTCTGCTTGCACTCGGTGCTGCTTAGTATGTTTTTTATGGAAGCCCAGAAAGAGACTCTTTTCTGAAGTTGGTGTGGACATTGGTTGTTGCTTTGTAGTCTAGATTCTAATTTTGTACTATTTCAATAATGTGCCCTGTTTGTCTTGGTTGAGAGAAAGCGAAGGCGGAGAAAGATTTAGAACATGAATGAAAATGTTTCTTGCCTGTCTCTTTTACCTTTCAATGTATACAAAATCAAAAAGGCTAATGGAATCTGGCCTTTATATCTAGAGGGCTAGAATACAAGGGGTAGAAGTAATACTACTATACAAAGCCCTGTGAGACCACATCCTGGAGTACTGTGCTCAGTTCTTGATACCACACCTTAGGAAGGATATATTGGCCTTGGAGGGAGTGCAGAGTAGATTTACCAGAATGATACCTGGACTTCAAGCGTTAAATTACACAAACTAGGGTTTCTTTCCCTGGAATTTAGAAGAGGAAGGGGTGATTTGATCAATGTTTTCAAGACATTAAGGGGAACTGATCGAGTAGATAGAGAGAAACTATTCCCGCCGGATGGGGAATCTAGAACTAGGGGTCATAGCCCAAAAATTAGAGCCAGATCTTTCAGGAGTGAAATTAGGAAACACTTCTACACACAAAGGGCGGTAGAAGTTTGGAACTCTCTTCCAACAGCAATTGATGCTGGGTCAATTTTAAATTTTAAATCTGAGATTGATAGATTTTTATTAACCAAAAGTATTGAGAGATATGGGGCAGAGGAGTTCGGTCACAGATCAGTCATGATCTCGTTGAATGGAGGAACAGGCCAGAGGGGCTAAATGGCCTACTCCTGTTTCTATTTGTAACTAAATGCAAATGGCTAAGTTTTAGTTTTAGTTCCAGTTAATAATCCGCCTTGTGCATCATTCTTGCAGTTTGACCGCGGTTAAGGTTTTAAAATACAATCGAAATTAAAAGCTGTGTTGTTACAAATTGTAAGCATTTTTTTTGCTTTTCTAGACCAGAAACGTTATTAAGGAGCCAAGAAATCGAATTCAACAGAAATAAGGAACGGCTACAGTTTTTTAAGGTGCGTCTACATGTAAAAAAATCTTGCATTTCCTGTCAGCTTTTCCATTATAAATTCCTTTGCCCACAATTATAATGGAAACTGCCAATGTGAACTTGTCACATTAAGTACAACCCCCCCATCGGAGGCACTGTAGCGCTATCACTTTTAAAAAGTTTACATAGTCAGTTTTCATTCTAAATTCCTATGTCCATATTTATAATAAGGATAGAACATGACTATAAAATGGGGACTGAATTACGTCTGTGCGCAATGCTCTAATTATATCCTAGCCTCTAACCTGCAGACTACACTCAGTCATATGACTCTCTGTGTACAATGTAGCACAGAACTGCAAATCTTGGAAGTATCGCATGACTAAAGGCTGCTTCTGTGGTTTGACACAATCCGTATCAACGCGTGCTACAGAAAGAGAGCTGACAACAGAGCCACTTTAAATAATGATGCGAGAAAACAAAGGAGCTGTTTCGAAAGCAAAATAAGGAAATGAAAAAATGTAGCATTTCTTTGTGATCGTAATCTTGTCTAAGCTCTCCCTTGGAATAGTGCAGTCAGTACTTGGCCTGGGGGAGGATTAAGGTGCTGAGAGAAAATACAGTGCAAGGTAGAATATAGGGGTATGGCAGCAATGCAGGATCGAACAGAACCCAGTGGGGTGGAGAAAGGAAGAGAAGAGGGAATGTCAACAAAGATACTGTAGTCTACTCCAACTGGTTATGATCGTGCGTGGCAATAATTAAAGTTCACACCAAGCTTGCTTGCAACAAAAACTTTGAGAGGTGCTTTTAAGATTAAATTTCTTTTTAAAATCAGCTCATTCTGAAAACAAAGCACTTGCATTTATATAGAGATCTTTATGTCCTCAAGATAGCCCACTGTACTCGGACGTGTAGTCGCTGTTATGCAAGGAAACGCTGCAGTTAATTTGCGCACAGCAAGGTCCCACAAACACCAAGCGATAAATAACCTGCAGTTTGTTTTGCTGGTGGTGGTTGGGGGATGAATATTGGCCAGGACATTGGGAGAATTCCCTGCTCTTTTTTGAATAAGATCTTTTACATCACCTGAGAGAACAAACTCAGCTTAACATCTCATCTGAAAGATAACACCTCTGACAATGCAGCATTCCCTCAGTTACTTAACATGGCTTCACTCAATGTAATTTTTATTTGTTTGTTTTGAAATATATTCTACCCTTGTTATAAAACAAGTCTTTTAAAGCCAAGCAATTTGAATATTACACCTTGGTACATTTAGACATTTACCCTAATTCCATTCAGCTGTGGCTCAGTGGGTAGCACTCTCACCTCTGAGTCACAATATGTGGCTTCAAGTCCCACTCCAGAGACTTGAGCGCACAAATCTAGACTGACACTCCAGTGCAGTACTGAGGGAGCCCTCGGCTGCACTGTCGGAGGTGCCGTCTTTGAGCTGAGACGTTAAACCTGAGGCCCAGTCTGCTCTCAGGTGGACATAAAAGATCCCGTGGCACTATTTCGAAGAAGAGCAGGGAGCTCTCCCCGGTGACCCTGGCCAATATTTATCCTTCAATCAACATCACTGAATAAATAGATGATCTGGTCATTATCATATGTGGGAGCTTGCTGTGTGCAAATTGGCTGCCGTGTTTCCGACATTACAACAATGACTACACTTCAAAACTACTTGATGGGTTGTCAAATGTATTTGTTTTGTCTTATAACGCTCCTGTGAAACCCCTTGGGACGTTTTACGACGTTAAAGGTGCTATGCAAGTACAAGTTGTTGTTGTAAAGCATTTTGGGATATCCTGAGGTTGTGAAAGGCACTATATAAATCCACGTCTTTTTACAATAGTTCTCTTCACTATATCTGTATAGCGCGCGGTAATGCTGACTGGTTATTAGAATAAAGCAATGGATCTCATCCGAGATGTCAACATCTTTGTTTTCTCCACAGGCGCTGCCTGACCCGCTGGCTGTCTCCAGCGGTCTCTGTTTGTGTTTTAAGATTCCTTAGTGTCTGTTCTGTAATAGATAGAACCTGTTCACAAAAGTACAGAGCTGCATTCACACCTTCCCAACGTAGTTCACAGCAACAGTGGGCAGCGACAGCAGTTTGAAATAAGCACACTATTTTAGAGTGCTGTCTGAAGTAGGATATAAATTGTGAAAAGGCAAACACACATTCTAATTTGAGGCAAACCAAAGCAAAGAACGTAACAATGAGTGCTAAAAATAATATCGGTAGAACTGCTTCATAATGAAAATGAGATGGATTGTATAGTTTTATTTTAAATGTTTTTTTTTCCTCTTTCTCTCCCTCGCCCCATTTTTTCCGATGCAGTGGGCTTCTAAAGTCTTTCAGAATGTGATGGTGGTACCCCCAGGAAGTGGAATAGTGCATCAAGTAAACCTCGAATACCTGTCCCGTGTCGTCTTTGACCTGGGAGGGGTTTTCTTCCCCGACAGCGTGGTGGGCACGGATTCTCACACGACAATGGTGAATGGTCTCGGAATCCTAGGATGGGGTAAGTGTGCAGTGTATTTCACTCAATCATTGCCTCTTATTCCACTTAAATCGTGGAGCTAGCAGCGAGCATTTTCTTGACTGAAAGTAGCTGTAAAAAGAAATTGATGACATTGGACTGTGTTTAGTCATTTACAGTGTTTTGAGTTCATTTGTTTAAACTATTGGATTAATGTATGGTACAGGTTGAACCTCCCTTATCCAGAACCTCCCTCATCCAGAACCTCCCTCGCCCGGCGCCTCCCTCGCCCGGCGCCTCCCTCGCCCGGCGCCTCCCCTCGCCCGGAGCCTCCCCTCGCCCGGAACCATTCCCGGCCACCGGGGTGGCGCATGCGCAGAACTCCGACATGAACAAATTGAAGTCCTTCCTCGCTGCCGACTCCCGCAATCGCTGGCCTGACCCCGCGATCCACCGCCCCCAATGATCTCTCTGCCGCACTCCCAGCCCCAAGCCAGCCAGCTCCGCTATCCCCTTGCTCAGTATCTGTACCATCCAATTTAGCATGACCACCCCTCGTCCGGAAAAATCCCGTATCCAGAACAGGCCAGGTCCCAAGGGTTCCAGATAAGGGAGGTTCAACCTGTAGTTTGTTTTAAAGAGGGTAATCTCAATCAGTGTTCCCGATTCCCAAATTGTTGGAATGAATTAGAACTGACCTTTTTAACTGTTTTCCGAATGTTTTAGTTGAAACACTCATGACCTCACAGGACACCAGGTTTGGAGGCTGAATGTAAAGGAGCTAAACTGGCCGTGATTGTGTGTAGTGTCATCTTCATGTGTTCATTCACTTCTTGAGTCTCAACTCTTATGACTCACTTCTTTAGTGTCACTGTTTCGAAAAATAAAACCAGTGTAAAGTGAAAGGCTCTTGCTGCCTTTGTAAAAGGAAACCTCTTCAGTCGCTGCTTCGCATAATTTCTATGTGTTGGAGCTTGTAAATTTGTGCACAATACCTCAGTGAATATTTCAAGCAGATGGTTGTGGCAACACTGCTTGGGAGCTTTGGGAGTCTTCTTTCAGGCATGCGGATGATGTGGCCCACCCACGGAGCTGGTTGAGTGTGATCAGTGCTTCGATGCTGGGGATGTTGACGTGAGCGAGAACACTAACGTTGGTGTGTCGATCCTTCCAGTGGCTCGACTCGGAACTCCTACACTCGAGCCCCAGGTGGGCAGCGGAAATGTTTCAAGGACACTCTCAAAGCCTCCTTGATAAAGACAGCAGAAGGAACATGCGGCAAACCAGCCTCCCCGCCCACCCCTTCCTTCAGCCACTGTCGGCCCACCTGTGATAGAGACTGTAATTCTCGTATTGAGCTAAAGATGGATTCCCTTTGAGAACTCACTTTTAGAGTGGAAGCAAGTCTTCCTTGATTCCGAGGGACTGCCTATGATGATGATGCATGGGAGCAATCGATAACAGTTGTGCGGTCCCAATGACTGTTCTATGCAGTTTAAAGAAAATATCCTTTTGTCTTGTATGAGAGAGATAGGCTGCTTCAGAAGATTTTCCTGTGAAATCTCTTTCCTTTTACCCAAAACAAAGTTAAAAGGACCTTAAACTCGCAACTGAGGCAAGATGCTGCTTCTGTAGCCCTCAGCAGCGGTAAATTTGGAGCCAGTTTAGAACCTCATCCAATATTCAGAAGTCCAGTTCTGCATTCGGAATCCTTTTTTTTGGAGATGTGGGTGACGTTGGAAAGAGCGTATTTACTGCCCATCCCTAATTGCTGTAGCAGGTGAACCTTCTTGAACCTACAGTCCGCGAAATAGTGCTGCTACGATGGGCGGGCCACATTGCATTACACGAAGCAAGTGCTCTACTCGGAACTCCTACACGGCAAGCGAGCCCCAGATGGGCAGAGGAAAAGTTTCAAGGACACCCTCAAAGCCTCCTTGATAAAGTGCAACATCCCCACCGACACCTGGGAGTCCCTGGCCAAAGACCACCCTAAGTGGGGGAAGAGCATCCGGGAGGGCGCTGAGCACCTCGAGTCTCGTCGCCGAGAGCATGCAGACACCAAGCGCAGGCAGCGGAAGGAGTGTGCAGCAAACCTGTCCCACCCTCCCTTTCCTTCAATGACTGTCTGTCCCACCTGTGACAGGGACTGTAATTCCCATATTGGACTGTACAGCCACCTGAGAACTCACTTTTGGAGTGGAAGCAAGTCTTCCTCGATTTCGAGGGACTACCTATGATGATGATGAGGTACAGAACCAATGTTCCCATTAAGCTGCATGGCCATGCAGCGCTCGGGAGGTCCCGAGCAACTGGCTCACCGGCTTTTAAATGGAGAAGCCATCCATGCACAGAATTTTGAATGGGCCGATCCGCCCCTTTAACGGGCTGCGCAGCCCCAAAAAAATATTAGAGGGAACATTGAACAGAAGTCCAGGATATTGGCCCAGGGACAATGGTGGAAAGGTAATCCATCTTTAGCTTGATTTCACATTCTTATTAAATATGCTAGGGACATTTGGTTACTGAAGGTTACTGTTGCACCAACCGCTACATTTCCATTTATGTTCACAGTTAATTTACCTGTTTTTTTTTCAGCTCTGTGATGCATGAAAGAAATGTAAGCTGTTTTGGACAAGCTTATGACATCCAGTGTTGGGATATTGTTTTTTTTGTAACATGCGGCATACTCATTTGCTGTTAAGAACATAAGAATTAGGAACAGGAGTAGGCCATCTAGCCCCTCGAGCCTGCTCCGCCATTCAATAAGATCATGGCTGATCTGGTCGTGGACTCAGCTCCACTTACCCGACCTCTCCCCGTAACCCTTAATTCCCTTATTGCTTAAAAATCTATCTATCTTTGACTTGAAAACATTCAATGAGCCAGCCTCAACTGCTTCCTTGGGCAGAGAATTCCACAGATTCACAACCCTCTGGGAGAAGAAATTCTTTCTCAACTCGGTTTTAAATTGGCTCCTCCGTATTTTGAGGCTGTGCCCCCTAGTTCTAGTCTCCCCCACCAATGGAAACAACCTCTCTGCCTCTATCTTGTCTATCCCTTTCATGATTTTAAATGTTTCTATAAGATCACCCCCTCATCCTTCTGAACTCCAAGGAGTGAAGACCCAGTCTACTCAATCTCTCATCATAAGGTAACCCCCTCATTTCTGGAATCAGCCTAGTGAATCGTCTCTGTACCCCTTCCAAAGCTAGTATATCCTTCCTTAAGTAAGGTGACCAAAACTGCACGCAGTACTCCAGGTGCGGCCTTACCAATACCTTATACAGTTGCAGCAACACCTCCCTGCTTTTGTACTCCATTCCTTTCGCAATGAAGGCCAACATTCCATTTGCCTTCCTGATTACCTGCTGCACCTGCAAACTAACCTTTTGGGATTCATGCACAAGGACCTCCAGGTCCCTCTGCACCACAGCATGTTGTAATTTCTCCCCATTCAAATAATAATCCCTTTTACTGTTTTTTTTTCCCAAGATGGATGACCTCACACTTTCCGACATTGTATTCCATCTGCCAAACCTTAGCCCATTCGCTTAACCTATCCAAATCTCCTTGCAGCCTCTCTGAGTCCTCTAATCTTAGTGTCATCTGCAAATTTTGTTGCACTACACTCTGTCCCCTCTTCTAGATCATCTATGTATATTGTAAACAGTTGTGGTCCCAGCACTGACTCCTGTGGCACACCACTAACCACTGATTTCCAACCGGAAAAGGACCCATTTATCCCGACTCGCTGCTTTCTGTTCGCCAGCCAATTCTCTATCCATGCTAATACATTTCCCCTGACTCCGCGTACCTTTATCTTCTGCAGTAACCTTTTGTGTGGCACCTTATCGAATGCCTTTTGGAAATCTAAATACACCACATCCATCGGTACACCTCTATACACCATGCTCGTTATATCCTCAAAGAATTCCAGTAAGTTAGTTAAACATGATTTCCCTTTCATGAATCCATGCTGCGTCTGCTTGATTGCACTATTCCTATCCAGATGTCCCGCTATTTCTTCCTTAATGATAGTTTCAAGCATTTTCCCCACTACAGATGTTAAACTAACCGGCCTATAGTTACCTGCCTTTTGCCTGCCCCCTTTTTTAAACGGAGGCGTTACATTAGCTGCTCTCCAGTCCGCTGGTACCTCCCCAGAGTCCAGAGAATTTTGGTAGGTTATAACAAGTGTATCTGCTATAACTTCCGCCATCTCTTTTAATACCCTGTGATGCATTTCATCAGGACCAGGGGACTTGTCTACCTTCAGTCCCATTAGTCTGTCCAGCACTACCTCCCTAGTGATAGTGATCATCTCAAGGTCCTCCCTTCCCACATTTCTATGACCAGCAATTTTTGGCATGGTTTTTGTGTCTTCCACTGTGAAGACCGAAGCAAAATAATTGTTTAAGGTCTCAGCCATTTCCACATTTCCAATTATTAAATCCCCCTTTTCATCTTCTAAGGGACCAACATTTACTTTAGTCACTCTTTTCCGTTTTATATATCTGTAAAAGCTTTTACTATCTATTTTTATGTTTTGCGCAAGTTTACCTTCGTAATCTATCTTCCCTTTCTTTATTGCTTTTTTAGTCATTCTTTGCTGTTGCTTAAAATCTTCCCAATCCTCTAGTTTCCCACTAACCTTGGCCACCTTATACGCATTGGTCTTTGATTTGATACTTTCCTTTATTTCCTTGGTTATCCACGGCTGGTTATCTCTTCTCTTGCCGCCCTTCTTTTTCACTGGAATATATTTTTGTTGCGCATTATGAAAGAGCTCCTTAAAAGTCCTCCACTGTTCCTCAATTGTGCCACCGTTTAGTCCTTGTTTCCAGTCTACTTTAGCCAACTCTGCCCTCATCCCACTGTAGTCCCCTTTGTTTAAGCATAGTACGCTCGTTTCTGACACAACTTCCTCATCCTCAATCTGTATTACAAATTCAACCATATTGTGATCACTCATTCCGAGAGGATCTTTTACGAGGAGATCGTTTATTTTTCCTGTCTCGTTACACAGGACCAGATCCAAAATGGCTTGCTCCCTTGTAGGCTCTGTTACATACTGTTCTAAGAAACAATCCTGTATGCATTCTATGAATTTCTCCTCCAGGCTACCCCCTGCGATTTGATTTGACCAATCGATATGTAGGTTAAAATCCCCCATAACTACTGCCGTTCCTTTTTCACATGCCTCCATTATTCCCTTGATTATTGCCCGCCCCACCATGAAGTTATTATTTGGGGGCCTATAAACTACGCCGACCAGTGACTTTTTCCCCTTACTATCTCTAATCTCCACCCACAATGATTCAACATTTTGTTCATTGGAGCCAATATCATCCCTCACAACTGCCCTGATATCATCCCTTATTAACAGAGCTACCCCACCTCCCTTCCCTTCCTGCCTATCTTTCCGAATCATCAGATACCCCTGTACGTTTAATTCCCAGTCCTGGCCACCTTGCAACCATGTCTCTGTAATGGCCACCAAATCATACCCATTTGTAATGATTTGTTCATTCAAAGTTATTTAATTCAAAGTATTGGAAAGTGCAGTATTTCTTTTAGTTACCCGAAGCAGATTGCATCTGGTTTTGCTGCAGGTTTGGTTCTAGAATTGTGTGATTAATAAACCAATTGTCTGACATTTATGCAATGTGATATCTAATTTGTGGGTGGAAAATAAACTCCTGTCCATGCTTCGGGCCAAGTTTCCACATGATTTGCACCTGATTTTTAGGAGCAACTGGTGGAGAACGGACTATCTTAGAAATCGCAATTCTCCACATTTTTTTTTCTGCAGTTCTAGTCAGGTAGAACAGTTCTACTTTGGAACAGAATTTTTTCTTCAAAAGGGGGCGTGTCCGGCCACTGACGCCTGATTTCAAAGTTTCCACAGTGAAAACGTACTCCAAACTAAAGTAGAATGGAGCAAGTGAAGATTTTTGTTGAGCTGAAAAACCTGTTCTACACATTAAAAAACCAGGCGCAGGTTACAAATTAGGCGTCCAGAACGAGTGGGGGGGAAGGGAACTCATTAAATTCTACAATAAATCCTTATTTATACTTATACAAATATTATACAAATAAATCCAACCTGAAAAAACATTTATAAGCAAAGAAAAGATTAAATAAACCATCTTCCTACCTGTGTGAAAGTGCTTCAGGCAGGCCTTTCGGGACCGAAGGCTGATCGGGCCGGCCCGAGACTTCGGGCAGGTCCCGTCCCCAGCACCAGATTTACAGGTAGGTCGGGGAGGTTCGGTTCGGTTCGGGGGGAGGGAGAGAGAGGGGAGGGGGGGAGAGAGAGGGTGGGGGGAAGGAGAGAGAGAGAGAGAGAGAGGGTGGAGGGAGGGAGGGAGAGAGAGAGAGGGTGGGGGGGGAGGGAGGGAGGGAGAGAGAGAGGGTGGGGGGGGAGGGAGGGAGAGAGAGAGGGTGGGGGGGGAGGGAGGGAGAGAGGGGGAGGGAGGGAGAGAGGGGGAGGGGGTGGGAGAGAGGGAGGGGGGATGGGAGAGAGGGAGGGGAGGGGGAGGGAGAGAGGGTGGGGGGAGGAGGGAGAGAGGGTGGGGGGAGGGAGGGAGAGAGGGTGGGGGGAGAGAGGGTGGGGGAGGGAGGGAGGGAGAGAGGGTAGGGGGAGGGTGGGGGGAGAGAGAGAGAGGGTGGGGGAGGGAGAGAGAGAGGGTGGGGGGAGGGAGAGAGGGGGAGGGAGAAGGGGGGGAGGGAGATGGAGGGGGGAGGGGGAGAGAGAGAGAGAGAGAGAGAGGGGGAGGGGTAGAGAGAGAGGGGGGAGAGAGAGAGGGGAGGGAGAGAGAGAGAGAGGGGGGCGGAGGGAGAGAGAGAGAGGGGGGCGGAGGGAGAGAGAGAGAGGGGGCGGAGGAGAGAGAGAGAGGAGGGCGGGGGAGGGAGGGAGAGAGAGGAGGGCGGGGGGAGGGAGGGAGAGAGAGGAGGGCGGGGGGAGGGAGGGAGAGAGAGAGGAGGGCGGGGGGAGGGAGGGAGAGAGAGAGAGGAGAGGGGAGGGGAGGGGAGAGAGAGGGGGGCAGGGAGAGAGAGAGAGGGGGGGAGGTGGGTGGGAGAGAGGGGAGGGGGTGGGAGAGAGGGGGAGGGGGGTGGGAGAGAGGGGGAGGGGGGTGGGAGAGAGTGGGGGAGGGGGTGGGAGAGAGGGGAGGGGGGAGTGGGGGAGGGGAAGAGGGGGGAGTGGGAGAGGGAGAGGAGAGAGGGAGGGAGAGAGAGAGGGAGGAGAGAGAGAGAGAGGGGGGGGGGAGGGGGGTGGGAGAGAGTGGGGAGGGGGTGGGAGAGGGGGGGAGGGGGGAGTGGGGGAGGGGAAGAGGGGGAGTGGGAGAGGGGGAGGGAGAGGGGGAGAGAGAGAGGGAGGGATAGAGAGAGAGAGTGGGGAGGGGGGTGGGAGAGAGAGGGGGAGGGGGGTGGGAGAGGAGAGAGAGAGAGGGGGGAGAGAGGGGAGGAGAGAGAGAGAGTGGAGTGGGGGGGGAAGGGAAGAGGGAGAGTGGGGGGGAGG